>NC_084625.1:257652-482652 GCF_033978795.1 Nerophis ophidion
ATCAAACTAGCACCTAACAATGACTGAATCTTCACATATTGTTGCTGGTTACTAACATGCTTCAACTTGGATTCTTGCCCCCATGGAATCAAACTAGCACCTAACAATGACTGAATCTTCACATATTGTTGCTGGGTTACTAACATGCTTCAACTTGGATTCTTGCCTCCATGGAATCAAACTAGCACCTAACAATGACTGAATCTTCACATATTGTTGCTGGGTTACTAACATGCTTCAACTTGGATTCTTGCCTCCATGGAATCAAACTAGCACCTAACAATGACTGAATCTTCACATATTGTTGCTGGGTTACTAACATGCTTCAACTTGGATTCTTGCCTCCATGGAATCAAACTAGCACCTAACAATGACTGAATCTTCACATATTGTTGCTGGGTTACTAACATGCTTCAACTTGGATTCTTGCCCCCATGGAATCAAACTAGCACCTACAATGACTGAATCTTCACATATTGTTGCTGGGTTAGTAACATGCTTCAACTTGGATTCTTGCCTCCATGGAATCAAACTAGCACCTAACAATGACTGAATCTTCACATATTGTTGCTGGGTTAGTAACATGCTTCAACTTGGATTCTTGCCTCCATGGAATCAAACTAGCACCTAACAATGACTGAATCTTCACATATTGTTGCTGGGTTAGTAACATGCTTCAACTTGGATTCTTGCCTCCATGAATCAAACTAGCACCTAACAATGACTGAATCTTCACATATTGTTGCTGGGTTACTAACATGCTTCAACTTGGATTCTTGCCTCCATGGAATCAAACTAGCACCTAACAATGACTGAATCTTCACATATTGTTGCTGGGTTAGTAACATGCTTCAACTTGGATTCTTGCCTCCATGGAATCAAACTAGCACCTAACAATGACTGAATCTTCACATATTGTTGCTGGGTTAGTAACATGCTTCAACTTGGATTCTTGCCTCCATGGAATCAAACTAGCACCTAACAATGACTGAATCTTCACATATTGTTGCTGGGTTAGTAACATGCTTCAACTTGGATTCTTGCCTCCATGGAATCAAACTAGCACCTAACAATGACTGAATCTTCACATATTGTTGCTGGGTTACTAACATGCTTCAACTTGGATTCTTGCCTCCATGGAATCAAACTAGCACCTAACAATGACTGAATCTTCACATATTGTTGCTGGGTTACTAACATGCTTCAACTTGGATTCTTGCCTCCATGGAATCAAACTAGCACCTAACAATGACTGAATCTTCACATATTGTTGCTGGGTTACTAACATGCTTCAACTTGGATTCTTGCCTCCATGGAATCAAACTAGCACCTAACAATGACTGAATCTTCACATATTGTTGCTGGGTTACTAACATGCTTCAACTTGGATTCTTGCCTCCATGGAATCAAACTAGCACCTAACAATGACTGAATCTTCACATATTGTTGCTGGGTTACTAACATGCTTCAACTTGGATTCTTGCCTCCATGGAATCAAACTAGCACCTAACAATGACTGAATCTTCACATATTGTTGCTGGGTTACTAACATGCTTCAACTTGGATTCTTGCCTCCATGGAATCAAACTAGCACCTAACAATGACTGAATCTTCACATATTGTTGCTGGGTTACTAACATGCTTCAACTTGGATTCTTGCCCCATGGAATCAAACTAGCACCTAACAATGACTGAATCTTCACATATTGTTGCTGGGTTACTAACATGCTTCAACTTGGATTCTTGCCTCCATGGAATCAAACTAGCACCTAACAATGACTGAATCTTCACATATTGTTGCTGGGTTAGTAACATGCTTCAACTTGGATTCTTGCCCCCATGGAATCAAACTAGCACCTAACAATGACTGAATCTTCACATATTGTTGCTGGGTTACTAACATGCTTCAACTTGGATTCTTGCCTCCATGGAATCAAACTAGCACCTAACAATGACTGAATCTTCACATATTGTTGCTGGGTTAGTAACATGCTTCAACTTGGATTCTTGCCTCCATGGAATCAAACTAGCACCTAACAATGACTGAATCTTCACATATTGTTGCTGGGTTACTAACATGCTTCAACTTGGATTCTTGCCTCCATGGAATCAAACTAGCACCTAACAATGACTGAATCTTCACATATTGTTGCTGGGTTACTAACATGCTTCAACTTGGATTCTTGCCCCCATGGAATCAAACTAGCACCTAACAATGACTGAATCTTCACATATTGTTGCTGGGTTACTAACATGCTTCAACTTGGATTCTTGCCTCCATGGAATCAAACTAGCACCTAACAATGACTGAATCTTCACATATTGTTGCTGGGTTACTAACATGCTTCAACTTGGATTCTTGCCTCCATGGAATCAAACTAGCACCTAACAATGACTGAATCTTCACATATTGTTGCTGGGTTAGTAACATGCTTCAACTTGGATTCTTGCCCCCATGGAATCAAACTAGCACCTAACAATGACTGAATCTTCACATATTGTTGCTGGGTTACTAACATGCTTCAACTTGGATTCTTGCCTCCATGGAATCAAACTAGCACCTAACAATGACTGAATCTTCACATATTGTTGCTGGGTTAGTAACATGCTTCAACTTGGATTCTTGCCTCCATGGAATCAAACTAGCACCTAACAATGACTGAATCTTCACATATTGTTGCTGGGTTAGTAACATGCTTCAACTTGGATTCTTGCCTCCATGGAATCAAACTAGCACCTAACAATGACTGAATCTTCACATATTGTTGCTGGGTTAGTAACATGCTTCAACTTGGATTCTTGCCTCCATGGAATCAAACTAGCACCTAACAATGACTGAATCTTCACATATTGTTGCTGGGTTAGTAACATGCTTCAACTTGGATTCTTGCCTCCATGGAATCAAACTAGCACCTAACAATGACTGAATCTTCACATATTGTTGCTGGGTTACTAACATGCTTCAACTTGGATTCTTGCCCCCATGGAATCAAACTAGCACCTAACAATGACTGAATCTTCACATATTGTTGCTGGGTTAGTAACATGCTTCAACTTGGATTCTTGCCTCCATGGAATCAAACTAGCACCTAACAATGACTGAATCTTCACATATTGTTGCTGGGTTACTAACATGCTTCAACTTGGATTCTTGCCTCCATGGAATCAAACTAGCACCTAACAATGACTGAATCTTCACATATTGTTGCTGGGTTACTAACATGCTTCAACTTGGATTCTTGCCTCCATGGAATCAAACTAGCACCTAACAATGACTGAATCTTCACATATTGTTGCTGGGTTACTAACATGCTTCAACTTGGATTCTTGCCCCCATGGAATCAAACTAGCACCTAACAATGACTGAATCTTCACATATTGTTGCTGGGTTACTAACATGCTTCAACTTGGATTCTTGCCTCCATGGAATCAAACTAGCACCTAACAATGACTGAATCTTCACATATTGTTGCTGGGTTACTAACATGCTTCAACTTGGATTCTTGCCTCCATGGAATCAAACTAGCACCTAACAATGACTGAATCTTCACATATTGTTGCTGGGTTAGTAACATGCTTCAACTTGGATTCTTGCCTCCATGGAATCAAACTAGCACCTAACAATGACTGAATCTTCACATATTGTTGCTGGGTTAGTAACATGCTTCAACTTGGATTCTTGCCTCCATGGAATCAAACTAGCACCTAACAATGACTGAATCTTCACATATTGTTGCTGGGTTAGTAACATGCTTCAACTTGGATTCTTGCCTCCATGGAATCAAACTAGCACCTAACAATGACTGAATCTTCACATATTGTTGCTGGGTTAGTAACATGCTTCAACTTGGATTCTTGCCTCCATGGAATCAAACTAGCACCTAACAATGACTGAATCTTCACATATTGTTGCTGGGTTAGTAACATGCTTCAACTTGGATTCTTGCCTCCATGGAATCAACTAGCACCTAACAATGACTGAATCTTCACATATTGTTGCTGGGTTACTAACATGCTTCAACTTGGATTCTTGCCCCCATGGAATCAAACTAGCACCTAACAATGACTGAATCTTCACATATTGTTGCTGGGTTAGTAACATGCTTCAACTTGGATTCTTGCCTCCATGGAATCAAACTAGCACCTAACAATGACTGAATCTTCACATATTGTTGCTGGGTTACTAACATGCTTCAACTTGGATTCTTGCCTCCATGGAATCAAACTAGCACCTAACAATGACTGAATCTTCACATATTGTTGCTGGGTTACTAACATGCTTCAACTTGGATTCTTGCCTCCATGGAATCAAACTAGCACCTAACAATGACTGAATCTTCACATATTGTTGCTGGGTTACTAACATGCTTCAACTTGGATTCTTGCCCCCATGGAATCAAACTAGCACCTAACAATGACTGAATCTTCACATATTGTTGCTGGGTTACTAACATGCTTCAACTTGGATTCTTGCCTCCATGGAATCAAACTAGCACCTAACAATGACTGAATCTTCACATATTGTTGCTGGGTTAGTAACATGCTTCAACTTGGATTCTTGCCTCCATGGAATCAAACTAGCACCTAACAATGACTGAATCTTCACATATTGTTGCTGGGTTAGTAACATGCTTCAACTTGGATTCTTGCCTCCATGGAATCAAACTAGCACCTAACAATGACTGAATCTTCACATATTGTTGCTGGGTTAGTAACATGCTTCAACTTGGATTCTTGCCTCCATGGAATCAAACTAGCACCTAACAATGACTGAATCTTCACATATTGTTGCTGGGTTACTAACATGCTTCAACTTGGATTCTTGCCTCCATGGAATCAAACTAGCACCTAACAATGACTGAATCTTCACATATTGTTGCTGGGTTAGTAACATGCTTCAACTTGGATTCTTGCCTCCATGGAATCAAACTAGCACCTAACAATGACTGAATCTTCACATATTGTTGCTGGGTTAGTAACATGCTTCAACTTGGATTCTTGCCTCCATGGAATCAAACTAGCACCTAACAATGACTGAATCTTCACATATTGTTGCTGGGTTACTAACATGCTTCAACTTGGATTCTTGCCTCCATGGAATCAAACTAGCACCTAACAATGACTGAATCTTCACATATTGTTGCTGGGTTACTAACATGCTTCAACTTGGATTCTTGCCCCCATGGAATCAAACTAGCACCTAACAATGACTGAATCTTCACATATTGTTGCTGGGTTACTAACATGCTTCAACTTGGATTCTTGCCTCCATGGAATCAAACTAGCACCTAACAATGACTGAATCTTCACATATTGTTGCTGGGTTACTAACATGCTTCAACTTGGATTCTTGCCTCCATGGAATCAAACTAGCACCTAACAATGACTGAATCTTCACATATTGTTGCTGGGTTACTAACATGCTTCAACTTGGATTCTTGCCTCCATGGAATCAAACTAGCACCTAACAATGACTGAATCTTCACATATTGTTGCTGGGTTACTAACATGCTTCAACTTGGATTCTTGCCCCCATGGAATCAAACTAGCACCTAACAATGACTGAATCTTCACATATTGTTGCTGGGTTACTAACATGCTTCAACTTGGATTCTTGCCTCCATGGAATCAAACTAGCACCTAACAATGACTGAATCTTCACATATTGTTGCTGGGTTAGTAACATGCTTCAACTTGGATTCTTGCCCCCATGGAATCAAACTAGCACCTAACAATGACTGAATCTTCACATATTGTTGCTGGGTTAGTAACATGCTTCAACTTGGATTCTTGCCTCCATGGAATCAAACTAGCACCTAACAATGACTGAATCTTCACATATTGTTGCTGGGTTACTAACATGCTTCAACTTGGATTCTTGCCTCCATGGAATCAAACTAGCACCTAACAATGACTGAATCTTCACATATTGTTGCTGGGTTACTAACATGCTTCAACTTGGATTCTTGCCTCCATGGAATCAAACTAGCACCTAACAATGACTGAATCTTCACATATTGTTGCTGGGTTACTAACATGCTTCAACTTGGATTCTTGCCTCCATGGAATCAAACTAGCACCTAACAATGACTGAATCTTCACATATTTGAGCTCCTATGTGTAGAAAATAAAGGCAGAAGTCCATTTGCTGACAAAGTATCTTTGACTGACTTCCTGCTTTGTTTGTTCAAACGGAAATTCCAAATAATAAAAGATTACTTGATCGGGAGATAATGAATGTCAAAAGTATATCAAACTTTTAATGGAGTGACACTCTTGCATTCTTCCACTCTCCTCCTTTGAAATGGAGTGTGAGCTACTTTTGTACTTTTTCATAACATCTTGCACTCTTCTGCCCTTTTTCATTACCTGAAGAGGAACTCTGAAGAAACCTTTTGAAGGATTCTTCCAGCCCAAAGCGGCACAATGATGGAGGGACGGCGTGGCGCAGTGGAAGAGTGGCCGTGCGCAACCTGAGGATCCCAGGTTCAATCCCCACCTAGTACCAACCTCATCACCTCCGTTGTGTCCTTGAGCAAGACACTTCACCCTTGCTCCTGATGGGTGCTGGTTAGCGTCTTGCATGGCAGCTCCCTCCATCAGTGTGTGAATGTGGAAGTAGTGTCAAAGTGCTTTGAGTACCTTGAAGGTAGTAAATAAGTGCTATACAAGTACAACCCATTTATCAGTTGTTTAATGCTAAGACTAAGACTAAGACTAAGACTAAGACTAAGAGGTGAGGTCATGAGAGGGCTGGGTGGGTGAGATGTTGGTCAGCATGTGAGGATGTATTATACACCGTGAATGTCACCTGCTTCTTGTTGTCACCCTGAAGGCAACCAAACTTCTCCACCTGAACTTTTTCCACTCAAACCTTCAACATCGTAATATTTTGATGACGGCGAGAAGCCAAAATCAAAATGGAGATTATTGGTCGACGTCAACTTTGCTCACCCAGTTCTCGAAAGTAATCTTCAATCCCGTTCCAGGAGTTCTTGGTGATGAAAGACTTGATGAGACTCCAGGGGTGCTTCTTGTACTTGACGTCGGTGAAGACCCTGACACACACAAAGTCTCCATCAACACAGCAGCGCCACACACACACACACAGCAGGAGGCGGCGGCGGCATTACGTCAGGCGACACTTGTGCTTGGAGTGGCGTCGGATGTAGTATCGGTTGTGGGTGTAGAAGTACTCGCTGTAGGGCACGTCGTGCGTGTACACCTCACAGTCCACCAGGTAATAGTGACCATCCTGCGAGTCCTTGTAGAGCGTCTGAGGGAGCAGTGGAGTCAGTAGGAGCAGCAACACCTGCCGGCTGACACCAACACACCTGCTTCTCCGTCGCCGTGGAGAACTTGCCAATCAGAGGGTTGCTGATGGTGATGGTGTAGTTCAGGATCCTCTCAGAGTTCCCCGCCGGGTTCTTCTGCCACTCTGTGAAGGTGGGCTCTGCCGGCGACACAAGGATGCTGCTTGAGCCGCTAGACTTTGGTGGCGGCACAGGTGGACTTACCGGTTATCTTGCGCACGCTCATGAAGCTGCGGATGAAGGGAGAGTCGCTGAAGAGCAGCTGGAACATCCGGCTGGCACTCACATGGAAGACTCTGTTGAGGTAGCGCCGGCCCTCTTCCTGCGGCAGGACCACTCCTTCCTCTGCAGGACCACAGCAAGTGCTTTCATTCATACGTCACAACATATAGTCGCACAGCCTCACACATCTGTGCTCCTTCCTCTGCAGGACCACAGCAAGTGCTTTCATTCATACCTCACAACATATAGTCGCACAGCCTCACACATCTGTGCTCCCTCCTCTGCGGGACCACAGCAAGTGCTTTCATTCATACATCACAACATATAGTCGCACAGCCTCACACATCTGTGCTCCCTCCTCTGCAGAACCACAGCAAGTGCTTTCATTCATACATCACAACATATAGTCGCACAGCCTCACACATCTGTGCTCCCTCCTCTGCGGGACCACATTAAGTGCTTTCATTCATACCTCACAACATATAGTCGCACAGCCTCACACATCTGTGCTCCCTCCTCTGCGGGACCACAGCAAGTGCTTTCATTCATACATCACAACATATAGTCGCACAGCCTCACACATCTGTGCTCCCTCCTCTGCGGGACCACAGCAAGTGCTTTCATTCATACATCACAACATATAGTCGCACAGCCTCACACATCTGTGCTCCCTCCTCTGCGGGACCACAGAAAGTGCTTTCATTCATACCTCACAACATATAGTCGCACAGCTACACACATCTGCTCTAAACACACATAGGAAGTGCTTTCATTCATACGTCACAACATATAGTCGCACAGCCTCACACATCTGCGCTCCCTCCTCTGCAGGACCACAGCAAGTGCTTTCATTCATACGTCACAACATATAGTCGCACAGCCACACATGTCTGCGCTCCCTCCTCTGCAGGACCACAGCAAGTGCTTTCATTCATACGTCACAACATATAGTCGCACAACCTCACATGTCTGCGCTCCCTCCTCTGCAGGACCACAGCAAGTGCTTTCATTCATACGTCACAACATATAGTCGCACAGCCACACATGTCTGCGCTCCCTCCTCTGCAGGACCACAGCAAGTGCTTTCATTCATACCTCACAACATATAGTCGCACAGCCACACATGTCTGCGCTCCCTCCTCTGCAGGACCACAGCAAGTGCTTTCATTCATACGTCACAACATATAGTCGCACAACCTCACATGTCTGCGCTCCCTCCTCTGCAGGACCACAGCAAGTGCTTTCATTCATACCTCACAACATATAGTCGCACAGCCACACACGTCTGCTCTAAACACACATAGGAAGTGCTTTCATTCATACGTCACAACATATAGTCGCACAGCCACACACATCTGCGCTCCCTCCTCTGCAGGACCACAGCAAGTGCTTTCATTCATACGTCACAACATATAGTCGCACAACCTCACGTCTGCGCTCCCTCCTCTGCAGGACCACAGCAAGTGCTTTCATTCATACCTCACAACATATAGTCGCACAACCTCACATGTCTGCACTCCCTCCTCTGCAGGACCACAGCAAGTGCTTTCATTCATACGTCACAACATATAGTCGCACAGCCTCACACATCTGTGCTCCCTCCTCTGCGGGACCACAGCAAGTGCTTTCATTCATACATCACAAAATATAGTCGCACAACCTCACACATCTGCACTCCCTCCTCTGCAGGACCACAGCAAGTGCTTTCATTCATACATCACAAAATATAGTCGCACAGCCTCACACATCTGCGCTCCTTCCTCTGCAGGACCACAGCAAGTGCTTTCATTCATACATCACAAAATATAGTCGCACAGCCTCACATGTCTGCGCTACCACCTCTACAGGACCACAGCAAGTGCTTTCATTCATACGTCACAACATATAGTCGCACAACCTCACATGTCTGCGCTCCCTCTTCTGCAGGACCACAGCAAGTGCTTTCATTCATACCTCACAACATATAGTCGCACAGCCTCACATGTCTGCGCTACCTCCTCTGCAGGACCACAGCAAGTGCTTTCATTCATACGTCACAACATATAGTCGCACAACCTCACATGTCTGCGCTCCCTCCTCTGCAGGACCACAGCAAGTGCTTTCATTCATACGTCACAACATATAGTCGCACAGCCACACATGTCTGCTCTCCCTCCTCTGCAGGACCACAGCAAGTGCTTTCATTCATACGTCACAACATATAGTCGCACAACCTCACATGTCTGCGCTCCCTCCTCTGCAGGACCACAGCAAGTGCTTTCATTCATACGTCACAACATATAGTCGCACAGCCACACATGTCTGCGCTCCCTCCTCTGCAGGACCACAGCAAGTGCTTTCATTCATACGTCACAACATATAGTCGCACAACCTCACATGTCTGCGCTCCCTCCTCTGCAGGACCACAGCAAGTGCTTTCATTCATACGTCACAACATATAGTCGCACAACCTCACATGTCTGCGCTCCCTCCTCTGCAGGACCACAGCAAGTGCTTTCATTCATACCTCACAACATATAGTCGCACAGCCACACATGTCTGCGCTCCCTCCTCTGCAGGACCACAGCAAGTGCTTTCATTCATACGTCACAACATATAGTCGCACAACCTCACATGTCTGCGCTCCCTCCTCTGCAGGACCACAGCAAGTGCTTTCATTCATACCTCACAACATATAGTCGCACAGCCACACACGTCTGCTCTAAACACACATAGGAAGTGCTTTCATTCATACGTCACAACATATAGTCGCACAGCCACACACATCTGCGCTCCCTCCTCTGCAGGACCACAGCAAGTGCTTTCATTCATACGTCACAACATATAGTCACACAGCCACACATGTCTGCGCTCCCTCCTCTGCAGGACCACAGCAAGTGCTTTCATTCATACCTCACAACATATAGTCGCACAGCCACACAGGTCTGCGCTCCCTCCTCTGCAGGACCACAGCAAGTGCTTTCATTCATACGTCACAACATATAGTCGCACAACCTCACATGTCTGCGCTCCCTCCTCTGCAGGACCACAGCAAGTGCTTTCATTCATACCTCACAACATATAGTCGCACAGCCACACACGTCTGCTCTAAACACACATAGGAAGTGCTTTCATTCATACGTCACAACATATAGTCGCACAGCCACACACATCTGCGCTCCCTCCTCTGCAGGACCACAGCAAGTGCTTTCATTCATACCTCACAACATATAGTCGCACAGCTACACACATCTGCTCTAAACACACATAGGAAGTGCTTTCATTCATACGTGACAACATATAGTCGCACAGCCACACACATCTGCACTCCCTCCTCTGCAGGACCACAGCAAGTGCTTTCATTCATACCTCACAACATATAGTCGCACAGCCTCACATGTCTGCGCTACCTCCTCTGCAGGACCACAGCAAGTGCTTTCATTCATACGTCACAACATATAGTCGCACAGCCTCACATGTCTGCACTCCCTCCTCTGCAGGACCACAGCAAGTGCTTTCATTCATACCTCACAACATATAGTCGCACAGCTACACACATCTGCTCTAAACACACATAGGAAGTGCTTTCATTCATACGTCACAACATATAGTCGCACAACCACACACATCTGCGCTCCCTCCTCTGCAGGACCACAGCAAGTGCTTTCATTCATACCTCACAACATATAGTCGCACAGCCTCACACATCTGCGCTCCCTCCTCTGCAGGACCACAGCAAGTGCTTTCATTCATACCTCACAACATATAGTCGCACAGCCTCACACGTCTGCGCTCCCTCCTCTGCAGGACCACAGCAAGTGCTTTCATTCATACCTCACAACATATAGTCGCACAGCCTCACTCATCTGCTCTAAACACAAATAGGAAGTGCTTTCATTCATTCGTCCCAACATGCAGTGGCACAGCCACACACGTCTGCTCTAAGAACACACTCACTAGACCAAAAGTTGCAGATAACTTGTACACTTGTGTTCATTTAGGAATCTCACAGCTGTTATTTCAACTTCTGCGGTATCCTCCGGAAGTTTCTGTGACGAGTGCGACCTGACAGGTTGGAATTAAACATTCCTTGTACAAGTCAAACTAATTGTGTGCTCACTTTTTGGAGTGTTGCCTCTCATTCACAATCAATATTTAAGACAAGAACACACAGGTTTTACTTTTTGATGCATTCCAAATCCTAAAATACAGCAAGTAAGAGGTGGCTAACTATGCAAATAATGGGAGCACAATCTTTTGCCATAAAGTTGCCAAATAAGCACCAACAATACATGTGGTGACCTGAATATCAACAAGTATTAGTGATCTTATTGTTATAAGTGCTAACACAGAGGAACTACTTTTAGAGAGCTATAATGACATATTGAGCTACTGCATCACCTCTGAGTTGGTGAAAGGTAATTGTAGATTAAAAATCATGCCACTCACCTCACACTTTTTTGATACAACTTCCTCAGGATCAGCATGACATGTTGATGTAAAGGGGAAGATATAAACACTCAGTCTTTATCCCAGTGAGAGCAGACATTATACAGTAGGTGATTTTATTATGTTTGTATATTTTGTTTAGGACTTAGCAATACTGCTACATGATGCTACAGTTTCTAAAACTTGTAGATCACCCTCCTTATATTCAGGTTCAAAAATAGAAGTTTGTGGAGCATCATTCGTCCTAAAGTAGTCTTTGTTGTCTCTCATCAAGTCTGCCATGGTTAGTAGTCTTCTTCTTCTTGTGGAAGGGAACTCGACAACATTTTGTGAAATTAATATGCCGCTGAATGATGAAAATATGTAAATATTACATGTTATTATGAATGTTACTACATGTTATATATACTTACATCATGTATATATTACATGTTATTATGAATGTTACTACATGACATATATACTTACATCATGTATATATTACATGTTATTATGAATGTTACTACATGACATATATACTTACATCATGTATATATTACATGTTATTATGAATGTTACTAGATACTACATATATACTTACATCATGTATATATTACATGTTATTATGAATGTTACTAGATACTACATATATACTTACATCATGTATATATGACATGTTATTATGAATGTTACCAGATACTACATATATACTTACATCATGTATATATTACATGTTATTATGAATGCTACTACATGACATATATACTTACATCATGTATATATTACATGTTATTATGAATGTTACTACATGACATATATACTTACATCATGTATATATTACATGTTATTATGAATGTTACTACATGACATATATACTTACATCATGTATATATTACATGTTATTATGAATGTTACTACATGACATATATACTTACATGTTATTTTGAATGTTACCAGATACTACATATATACTTACATCATGTATATATTACATGTTATTATGAATGCTACTACATGACATATATACTTACATCATGTATATATTACATGTTATTATATACTTACATTATGTATATATTACATGTTATTATGAATGTTACTACATGACATATATACTTACATCATGTATATATTACATGTTATTATGAATGTTACTAGATACTACATATATACTTACATCATGTATATATTACATGTTATTATGAATGCTACTACATGACATATATACTTACATCATGTATATATGACATGTTATTATGAATGTTACTACATGACATATATACTTACATCATGTATATACTACATGTTATTATGAATGTTACTAGATACTACATATATACTTACATCATGTATATATGACATGTTATTATGAATGTTACTACATGACATATATACTTACATCATGTATATATTACATGTTATTATATACTTACATTATGTATATATTACATGTTATTATGAATGTTACTACATGACATATACTTGCATCATGTATATATTACATGTTATTATGAATGTTACTACATGACATATATACTTACATGTTATTATGAATGTTACCAGATACTACATATATACTTACATCATGTATATATTACATGTTATTATGAATGTTACTACATGACATATACTTACATCATGTATATATTACATGTTATTATGAATGTTACTACATGACATACATATACTTAGTTTGTATATAAATCATTGGAAGTTTTTGGAAAAGAGCGACTCACATTAGCTCCATTGCTAGCTGACTTTTACCAGTGTTTATTCATCATTTAGAATGCATAAAACAAAACAAAAAAGCACATGTTCTTGTCTCACAATGTTATGCAGGATGCTTTCTGGTAATGTTGCATAATAATAATAATAATAATAATAATGGATTAGATTTCTATTGTTAGATACTCAAATCGCTCACAGAGAAGTGGGAAGCCATCATTCATTCACACCTGGTGGTGGTAAGCTACACCTGTAGCCACAGCTGCCCTGGGGTAGTTTGACGGAAGCGTGGCTACCAGTTTACCACTCACAGAGCTTATTTAAACCTGTTTCACAGAGTAATGAAGACAATTGGAGCCGCTAACGTTCTCGTGACTATCCACTAGCATTCATCCTGATGACAAGAATGTGGGCGTGCTGAGAAGCCATTGCCTTAGACACTTTCAACAACATGTACACACCGATTGTTGGTCCGGCAACATGTTGTGTGCAGCTTCCGCAATCACACGTACAAGATTGAAAGGCATACAGAGTACACTGATGGTTGTGATATAAACAACTTTAACACTTACTAATATGCGCCACGCTGTGAAGCCACACCCAACAAGATTGACGAACACATTTCGGGAGAACATCCTCACAGTAACACAACAAACGCAACACCACAAATACCCATAATCCTAGCGGGGTGTATAAAATAGTCAGGAAGTGTCATGAATACAAAGGATTCTGGGTATTTGTTGTGTTGCGTTTATGTTGTGTTACTGTGAGGATGTTCTCCCGAAATGTGTTTGTCGTTCTTAATTGGTGTGGCTTCAAAGCGTGGCGCATATTACTAAGAGTGTTACATTTGTTTCTATCACACCAATTAGTGTACTGTGTGTCACCCAGCATGCCTTGCAGTCGTGTGCGTGTTGACGCAGAAGACACACACAACATGATGCTGGACTGACAAGCAGACCGTACATGTTGTAGAAGGCGACAAAGCCAAAGGCTTCCTAGCACGCCCTAATAGTTATTATCTGGGTGAGTGCCGGGTGTCATTCAGGAGAATATTAGTGTCTCCTATTGTCTTCTTCGCTTTATGACACAGGTCTAAAATGGCTCTTTGAATGGCAAAGGATACGGATCCCAGGACCATGTATATCAAATATTTCCGGATGGTTCAACCGCCACCCGCCCGGATCTAATTAAAATTTATTTTTTCGCCATGTCAACCGCCCGACTCTCCGCGGATGAGACTGCAAACCGCGCATCTCTAGTGTTCATGTTCCCAATAAACTCAAGAAAGAAAGCATGTCAGCTCTTCCATCACCACGTCTGTCTTCTCCACTTTTCAATTGGCAAAACATCTGACATCTTCTCTGAGCCCTTTGCTCTCTTTCCACATTGTAGTGTTTTCCTGAGTCATCAGCAACAGGTGCACTGCTCTTCTTCTCTAACAGGCAATCATCTCTGAGCACTTTGCTCTCTTTCCACATTGTAGTGTTTTCCTGAGTCATCAGCAACAGGTGCACTGCTCTTCTTCTCTAACAGGCAATCACAATTCAAGCCTCACCTTCGTCCACGCTGTCCTCTGACACACCAGTGGTGCTGGGCTCAGGAGCAGGAGAGCGGCGCTTGGAGCCTCGCTCACCAGTGGTGCTGCGCTCAGGAGCAGGAGAGCAGCGCTTGGAGCCTCGCTCACCAGTGGTGCTGCGCTCAGGAGCAGGAGAGCGGCGCTTGGAGCCTCGCTCTGGTGTGACGAGATCCAGAGAAGTGCGAGGATGGTCGTTCTGTGGCAGAGTAGAAAAGTGTTAGGGTTATGGGGGTGTCCATGGGGGGAAGGGAGGGCAGACTTTTGGACTACCTCAATGGTGACCTTGCGTGAGTCACTTGGTGAGGGAAAGTCCTTGTCCTGAGGGCTGGAGGTGTCGGACCTGGCCAAGGTGGTATCGCCACCAGCAGACCTCGCAGCCACGCTGTCAAGTGAAAGGAACATCGAGCTAGGATTTCTACATCTTTCTTTCTTCATCTTTTTTAGCTGCTCTTTTTACTACAGATGTATTTATTTTTTGCTCTTTTTACTACAGATTTATTTAAATTGATTTGTTACTCTTTATTACAGATGTATTTACTATATATTACAGATTTATCTATTTGTTGCTCTTTTCATTACAGATTTATTTGTTGCTCTTTTTGTTACAGATGTATTTAATTAATGTATTTGTTGCTCCTTATTATCAAATACTTATTTATTTGTTGCTCTTTTTATAACAGATGTATTTTTGTTGATCTAATTATTACATATGTATTTATTTATTGCTGTTATTATTACAAATATATTTATGTGTTGGTCTAATTATTACAGATTTAATTCATTTATTTGTTCCTCTTTTTACTACAGATGTATTTATTTATATGTTGCTTTTTTTATTACAGATGCATTTAATTAATTTATTTGCTGCTTTTTTTATCACATATGTATTTATTTGTTGCTCTTTTTAATACAGATTTTATGTATTTATTTTTATCACAGATTTAATGTATTTGTTGCTGTTTTTAATAAAGATTGATTTAACCAATTCATTTGTTGTTGTTTTTATCACAGATTTATTTATTTCTGGCTTTTTTTATTACAGATTTAATGTATTTATTTGTTTCTCATTTTATTACAGATTGTATTTGTTTCTCTAATTACATATCTTTCTCTTTTTAATACTGATTTATTTAATGTATTTATATGTTGCACTTTATATTACAGATGTATTTAATGTACTTAAGATGTTGCTCTTTTTATCACTGATTTACTTATTTGTTGAATCAATATTTATTTGTTGCTCTTTTTATTAAAGATTTATATAATGTATTTATTTGTTGCTCTTTTGTATAACATATTTATGTGTTTATTTATTTGTTGCTCTTTTTATAACAGATTGATATTCGACAGTTGTTGCTCTTTTTTATTACAAATGTCTTTAATGTACTTATTTTGAAGTAGTCTAGTGCTCTCCATGCAAGTACACAAGTGTACCAAATGAGACAGTTTCAAAGTAAAACAGGGGTTCTTAACCTTTTTGACCTGGGGGCCCAACTTTTCCACTACAGAGGGGCCCGGGGCTCACTCGAATATCAACACTGAAATAGTAATCCTACTCTTGACTTTTCCAATTGATATGAAATCATGTATTATTCACAAAAGTTATTATTTATTAACACATAATCCTTGCGCTTAGATCAGGCTGATTAGAAAAGTAAGTGCTAATGAAATATACTGCATAATAAGGGACTCAGAAATAAGTGTACATACAATTTAGCTTAACTAAAGTGTCAATACAAATGAAAATATACAGCTTCACCACTTTAGTCATCATTTTTGCATTTCAGAAACTTCTCTACGACTTTAGCTGCTGACTTCTTCTGTTTGATATTGTCATTACTGCCGCAAGTGCTGGAAAAGTGTTTTACAAGCCAGTGCTGCTGCGGACTATAAACACAACAGCTGAGAAACAGATACTTTTCTTAGCAAGTGCTGGAAAAGTGTTTTACAAGCCAGTACTGCTGCGGACTATAAACACAACAGCTGAGAAACAGATACTTTTCTTAGCCCTCCAGGGGGCGCTTGCAAGCCAACAAGGGGCCGGGGCCTTAGGGTTAAGAAAGTTAAAGTAGCAATGATTGTCACACACACACACACACACACACACACAGTAGGTGTGGCGAAATTATTCTCTGTATTTGAGCCATCACCCTTGATCACACCCTGGGAGGTGAGGGGAGCAGTGAGCAGCAGGGGTGGCCGCGCCCAAAAATCATTTTTGGTGATTTAACCCCCAGTTCCCAACCTTGATGCTGAATGCCAAGCAGAGAGGTAATGGCTCCCATTTTTATAGTTTTTGGTATGACTCGGCCGGGGTTTGAACTCACAACCTACCCATCTCAGGGCGTACACTCTAACCACGTGGCCACTAAGAAGCAGAATCAGACATACTTTATTCATCCCCGAGGGGAAATTAAAGCAGTGGTTTCCAGCACAACACAAGCATTGTTTGAGGATGTAGTGCAGGAATGAGGTGACATGACGACTATCAGTATCAGTAAAGACATGTAGTTGCCACTGCTGTTGGGTCACATGACCCGTCTTACTCACCTGCTCTGCATGCTGGATTCAGCAGAAAAGCGCAAGGTCTCCATCTCCTCATGGCTCAGACCCAGGTCAGTGCCATAATGCTGTTGGACCATCTGAAGAGACTCTTTGGGGCTCAGCGGCTGCGAGTTACGGGAAGACAAGAGGGCGGGCCATGAACACCACTCGGAAAGTAGAAACCTTCATAAGTAACAGGAAGTAGAGGTGCTAAAGGGAAGTAGAAGTGCTAAAGGGAAGTAGAGGAGAACACAGGAAGTAGAAGTGCTAAAGGGAAGTAGAGGAGAACACAGGAAGTAGAAGTGCTAAAGGGAAGTAGAGGAGGCCACAGGAAGTAGAAGTGCTAAAGGGAAGTAGAGGAGGCCACAGGAAGGCGAAGTAGAGGAGGCCACAGGAAGTAGAAGTGCTAAAGGGAAGTAGAGGAGAACACAGGAAGTAGAAGTGCTAAAGGGAAGTAGAGGAGGCCACAGGAAGTAGAAGTGCTAAAGGGAAGTAGAGGAGGCCACAGGAAGGCGAAGTAGAGGAGGCCACAGGAAGTAGAAGTGCTAAAGGGAAGTAGAGGAGAACACAGGAAGTAGAAGTGCTAAAGGGAAGTAGAGGAGGCCACAGGAAGGCGAAGTAGAGGAGGCCACAGGAAGTAGAAGTGCTAAAGGGAAGTAGAGGAGAACACAGGAAGTAGAAGTGCTAAAGGGAAGTAGAGGAGGCCACAGGAAGGCGAAGTAGAGGAGGCCACAGGAAGTAGAGGAGAACACAGGAAGTAGAAGTGCTAAAGGGAAGTAGAGGAGGCCACAGGAAGGCGAAGTAGAGGAGGCCACAGGAAGTAGAGGAGAACACAGGAAGTAGAAGTGCTAAAGGGAAGTAGAGGAGAACACAGGAAGTAGAAGTGCTAAAGGGAAGTAGAGGAGGCCACAGGAAGTAGAGGAGAACACAGGAAGTAGAAGTGCTAAAGGGAAGTAGAGGAGAACACAGGAAGTAGAAGTGCTAAAGGGAAGTAGAGGAGAACACAGGAAGTAGAAGTGCTAAAGGGAAGTAGAGGAGGCCACAGGAAGGCGAAGTAGAGGAGGCCACAGGAAGTAGAAGTGCTAAAGGGAAGTAGAGGAGAACACAGGAAGTAGAAGTGCTAAAGGGAAGTAGAGGAGGCCACAGGAAGTAGAAGTGCTAAAGGGAAGTAGAGGAGGCCACAGGAAGTAGAAGTGCTAAAGGGAAGTAGAGGAGGCCACAGGAAGTAGAAGTGCTAAAGGGAAGTAGAGGAGGCCACAGGAAGTAGATGAAGATCAAATTGAGACTCTGCAGTCCCTCCATGACAGTAGGGCCCCGCATGCACCAAGACTACTGCCCTTTTTTACCTGCCACGCCGTGTTGGCTGACATTGGAATGTTTTAGTTGTGTTTTGTCTAAAAAATAGAACTGACCTACAGCCAGAGTAAAGAGAACAAGAATATAAATGTGAGTATTATCGCCACATTTTTAACCACTTCCACTCTTTTGTCCTTGCAATGAGTGACTCCCGTCCATGAAGCTTTCTTTCATATACTTTCAAGTTATTTTCTTTAAATCTTGACTTTTTTCTATATTTTTTTTATCACAGTGTTATTCGAATAAAGATTGAAAAAGAAAACCATCGCTTCACGGTGGCAGAGGGGTTGGTGCGTCTGCCCCACAATACGAAGGTCCTGCAGTCCTGGGTTCAATCCCGGGCTCCGGATCTTTCTGTGTGGAGTTTGCATGTTCTCCCCGTGAATGTGTGGGTTCTACGCCGGCTACCTCCCACCTCCAAAGACATGCACCTGGGGATAGGCCCCTCCCACCTCCAAAGACATGCACCTGGGGATAGGCCCCTCCCACCTCCAAAGACATGCACCTGGGGATAGGCCCCTCCCACCTCCAAAGACATGCACCTGGGGATAGGCCCCTCCCACCTCCAAAGACATGCACCTGGGGATAGGCCCCTCCCACCTCCAAAGACATGCACCTGGGGATAGGCCCCTCCCCCCTCCAAAGATAGGTTGATTGGCAACACTAAATGCTCCCTAGTGTGTGAATGTTGTCTGTCTGTGTTGGCCCTGCGATGAGGTGGCCACTTGTCCAGGGTGTACACTGCCTTCCGCCCGATTGTAGCTGAGATAGGTGCCCCAAAAGGGAATAAGCGGTAGGAAAATGGATGGATGGAAAGAAAACCATGATGAATTGATGAAGGTGGACCCCGACTTAAAGAAGTTAGAACTTATTGGGGTGTTAGCATTTAGTGGTCAATTGTAGGGAATATGTACTGTACTGTGCAATCTACTAATAATATGTACTGTACTGTGCAATCTACTAATAATATGTACTGTACTGTGCAATCTACTAATAATATGTACTGTACTGTGCAATCTACTAATAATATGTACTGTACTGTACAATCTACTAATAATATGTACTGTACTGTGCAATCTACTAATAATATGTACTGTACTGTGCAATCTACTAATAATATGTACTGTACTGTGCAATCTACTAATAATATGTACTGTACTGTGCAATCTACTAATAATATGTACTGTACTGTGTAATCTACTAATAATATGTACTGTACTGTGCAATCTACTAATAAAATATGTACTGTACTGTGCAATCTACTAATAAAATATGCACTGTACTGTGCAATCTACTTATAAAAGTTTCAATCAATCAATCAAAACACCTTGACGGACGGTAGGTAGCCTTCGCGCATGCGTGTACCGATGGTGTGGTCACGTGACTGACTAGCAGCTTTGCAGCAGGTTGATACTTTTTATTAATAGATTGCACAGTACAGTGCATATTTTATTAGTAGATTGCACAGTACAGTACATATTTTATTAGTAGATTGCACAGTACAGTACATATTTTATTAGTAGATTGCACAGTACAGTACATATTTTATTAGTAGATTACACAGTACAGTACATATTCCCTACAATAGACCACTAAATGGTAACACCCCAATAAGTTTTGAAACTTGTTTAAGTCGGGGTCCACCTTCATCCATTCCTGGTAGTGGTGGTTCCAAACAACACATTTGGATACAAAACTGGTCGATAAGTTGCATTGACATAAACAGTGTTAAGCATATTTGTATTATTAGTGTTTATATGAAGACCTTCCTTTCAGCTCTTGTTTCATATTATGAGGTTGTCTTCTTGCTCAATTCACCTTTTACAACATCAAACAAGTTGTTCCATTCCAGAAGATGAAATGTTAAACAAGTTGTTCCATTCCAGAAGATGAAATGTTAAACAAGTTGTTCCATTCCAGAAGATGAAATGTTAAACAAGTTGTTCCATTCCAGAAGGTGAAATGTTAAACAAGTTGTTCCATTCCAGAAGATGAAATGTTAAACAAGTTGTTCCATTCCAGAAGGTGAAATGTTAAACAAGTTGTTCCATTCCAGAAGATGAAATGTTAAACAAGTTGTTCCATTCCAGAAGGTGAAATGTTAAACAAGTTGTTCCATTCCAGAAGGTGAAATGTTAAACAAGTTGTTCCATTCCAGAAGGTGAAATGTTAAACAAGTTGTTCCATTCCAGAAGGTGAAATGTTAAACAAGTTGTTCCATTCCAGAAGATGAAATGTTAAACAAGTTGTTCCATTCCAGAAGGTGAAATGTTAAACAAGTTGTTCCATTCCAGAAGGTGAAATGTTAAACAAGTTGTTCCATTCCAGAAGGTGAAATGTTAAACAAGTTGTTCCATTCCAGAAGGTGAAATGTTAAACAAGTTGTTCCATTCCAGAAGATGAAATGTTAAACAAGTTGTTCCATTCCAGAAGGTGAAATGTTAAACAAGTTGTTCCATTCCAGAAGGTGAAATGTTAAACAAGTTGTTCCATTCCAGAAGATGAAATGTTAAACAAGTTGTTCCATTCCAGAAGGTGAAATGTTAAACAAGTTGTTCCATTCCAGAAGATGAAATGTTAAACAAGTTGTTCCATTCCAGAAGGTGAAATGTTAAACAAGTTGTTCCATTCCAGAAGATGAAATGTTAAACAAGTTGTTCCATTCCAGAAGGTGAAATGTTAAACAAGTTGTTCCATTCCAGAAGGTGAAATGTTAAACAAGTTGTTCCATTCCAGAAGATGAAATGTTAAACAAGTTGTTCCATTCCAGAAGATGAAATGTTAAACAAGTTGTTCCATTCCAGAAGGTGAAATGTTAAACAAGTTGTTCCATTCCAGAAGGTGAAATGTTAAACAAGTTGTTCCATTCCAGAAGGTGAAATGTTAAACAAGTTGTTCCATTCCAGAAGGTGAAATGTTAAACAAGTTGTTCCATTCCAGAAGATGAAATGTTAAACAAGTTGTTCCATTCCAGAAGGTGAAATGTTAAACAAGTTGTTCCATTCCAGAAGATGAAATGTTAAACAAGTTGTTCCATTCCAGAAGGTGAAATGTTAAACAAGTTGTTCCATTCCAGAAGGTGAAATGTTAAACAAGTTGTTCCATTCCAGAAGATGAAATGTTAAACAAGTTGTTCCATTCCAGAAGATGAAATGTTAAACAAGTTGTTCCATTCCAGAAGGTGAAATGTTAAACAAGTTGTTCCATTCCAGAAGATGAAATGTTAAACAAGTTGTTCCATTCCAGAAGATGAAATGTTAAACAAGTTGTTCCATTCCAGAAGATGAAATGTTAAACAAGTTGTTCCATTCCAGAAGATGAAATGTTAAACAAGTTGTTCCATTCCAGAAGATGAAATGTTAAACAACGTCCGTCAATCATTGACAACTTTGTACCTCGTCAGCCAACGTGGAGGTGAAAAGTCTTTTAGTCGCTCGTCTCTCAATATTCACTGCAAAGTTGACATTTCAAAGACTTCGCGTTCCAAGACTTCCCAAATCTTACTTGTTGCAGGTAAAGTCCTCAGGTAAGTCTCCAGGTAAGTTTCCAGGTGTGCTCCGACCGGGCGGCCAAGTGCCAACTGAAATCTGTTTCCACGACCCGGAAGTAGACAAGCTCCGCCCACATCAACGTCACATTATGACGTCAATTATTACGTCTTATTTCTTAATCCTAGCAAAAAGAGCAAGTGTGTTTGTGCAACAATAATATATTATTACCTTTTATTACATCTTATTTCTTAATTCTAGCAAAAAGAGCAAGTGTGTTTGTGCAACAATAATATATTATTACCTTTTATTACATCTTATTTCTTAATTCTAGCAAAAAGAGCAAGTGTGTTTGTGCAACAATAATATATTATTACCTTTTATCACATCTTATTTCTTAATTCTAGCAAAAAGAGCAAGTGTGTTTGTGCAACAATAATATATTATTACCTTTTATCACATCTTATTTCTTAATTCTAGCAAAAAGAGCAAGTGTGTTTGTGCAACAATTGACAACACCAGAAAGGTCAGTGAACTTTACCTAACGGTGCACGCACACAACTACACCGTGCACAATAAGGTCACGTATGTGAAAGCTGAACATTTAAGAAAGTAGAATGGGGGAAATCTTTATGTGCATAAATATTGCTATGAGTGCGTGCAATGATGTCATTGTAACAACAGGAAGTGGTGAGCAGTATCTTATCAACGTTGTTCTTCCAATGTTTGACTTTTTACTATCTTGTTTGCTCATTTGAAAAAAGATCTGCCAAATAATAGTGCACACCTTGATATGTGTCCACATAATAGTGCACACCTTGATATGTGTCCACATAATAGTGCACACCTTGATGTGTCCACATAAGAGTGCACACCTTGATATGTGTCCACATAATAGTGCACACCTTGATATGTGTCCACATAATAGTGCACACCTTGATATGTGTCCACATAATAGTGCACACCTTGATATGTGTCCACATAATAGTGCACACCTTGATGTGTCCACATAATAGTGCACACCTTGATATGTGTCCACATAATAGTGCACACCTTGATATGTGTCCACATAATAGTGCACACCTTGATATGTGTCCACATAATAGTGCACACCTTGATATGTGTCCACATAATAGTGCACACCTTGATGTGTCCACATAATAGTGCACACCTTGATATGTGTCCACATAATAGTGCACACCTTGATATGTGTCCACATAATAGTGCACACCTTGATATGTGTCCACATAATAGTGCACACCTTGATATGTGTCCACATAAAAGTGCACACCTTGATATGCGCCCACATAATAGTGCACACCTTGATATGTGTCCACATAATAGTGCACACCTTGATATGTGTCCACATAATAGTGCACACCTTGATATGTGTCCACATAATAGTGCACACCTTGATGTGTCCACATAATAGTGCACACCTTGATATGTGTCCACATAATAGTGCACACCTTGATATGTGTCCACATAATAGTGCACACCTTGATATGTGTCCACATAATAGTGCACACCTTGATGTGTCCACATAATAGTGCACACCTTGATATGTGTCCACATAATAGTGCACACCTTGATATGTGTCCACATAATAGTGCACACCTTGATATGTGTCCACATAATAGTGCACACCTTGATATGTGTCCACATAAAAGTGCACACCTTGATATGTGTCCACATAATAGTGCACACCTTGATATGTGTCCACATAATAGTGCACACCTTGATATGTGTCCACATAATAGTGCACACCTTGATGTGTCCACATAATAGTGCACACCTTGATATGTGTCCACATAATAGTGCACACCTTGATATGTGTCCACATAATAGTGCACACCTTGATATGTGTCCACATAATAGTGCACACCTTGATGTGTCCACATAATAGTGCACACCTTGATATGTGTCCACATAATAGTGCACACCTTGATATGTGTCCACATAATAGTGCACACCTTGATATGTGTCCACATAATAGTGCACACCTTGATATGTGTCCACATAAAAGTGCACACCTTGATATGCGCCCACATAATAGTGCACACCTTGATATGTGTCCACATAAAAGTGCACACCTTGATATGCGCCCACATAATAGTGCACACCTTGATATGTGTCCACATAATAGTGCACACCTTGATATGTGTCCACAAAATGGTGCACACCTTGATATGTGTCCACATAATAGTGCACACCTTGATATGTGTCCACATAATAGTGCACACCTTGATATGTGTCCACATAATAGTGCACACCTTGATATGTGTCCACATAATAGTGCACACCTTGATATGTGTCCACATAAAAGTGCACACCTTGATATGCGCCCACATAATAGTGCACACCTTGATATGTGTCCACATAAAAGTGCACACCTTGATATGCGCCCACATAATAGTGCACACCTTGATATGTGTCCACATAATAGTGCACACCTTGATATGTGTCCACAAAATAGTGCACACCTTGATGTGCGTCCACATAATAGTGCACACCTTGATGTGTCCACATAATAGTGCACACCTTGATATGTGTCCACATAATAGTGCACACCTTGATATGCGCCCACATAATAGTGCACACCTTGATATGTGTCCACATAATAGTGCACACCTTGATATGTGTCCACATAATAGTGCACACCTTGATATGCGCCCACATAATAGTGCACACCTTGATATGCGTCCACATAATAGTGCACACCTTGATATGTGTCCACATAATAGTGCACACCTTGATATGTGTCCACATAATAGTGCACACCTTGATATGTGTCCACATAATAGTGCACACCTTGATATGTGTCCACATAATAGTGCACACCTTGATGTGCGTCCACATAATAGTGCACACCTTGATGTGTCCACATAATAGTGCACACCTTGATATGTGTCCACATAATAGTGCACACCTTGATATGTGTCCACATAATAGTGCACACCTTGATATGTGTCCACATAATAGTGCACACCTTGATATGTGTCCACATAATAGTGCACACCTTGATATGTGTCCACATAAAAGTGCACACCTTGATATGCGCCCACATAATAGTGCACACCTTGATATGTGTCCACATAATAGTGCACACCTTGATATGTGTCCACATAATAGTGCACACCTTGATATGTGTCCACATAATAGTGCACACCTTGATGTGTCCACATAATAGTGCACACCTTGATATGTGTCCACATAATAGTGCACACCTTGATATGTGTCCACATAATAGTGCACACCTTGATATGTGTCCATATAATAGTGCACACCTTGATATGTGTCCACATAATAGTGCACACCTTGATATGTGTCCACATAATAGTGCACACCTTGATATGTGTCCACATAATAGTGCACACCTTGATATGTGTCCACATAAAAGTGCACACTTTGATATGCGCCCACATAATAGTGCACACCTTGATATGTGTCCACATAATAGTGCACACCTTGATATGTGTCCACAAAATAGTGCACACCTTGATGTGCGTCCACATAATAGTGCACACCTTGATGTGTCCACATAATAGTGCACACCTTGATATGTGTCCACATAATAGTGCACACCTTGATATGCGCCCACATAATAGTGCACACCTTGATATGTGTCCACATAATAGTGCACACCTTGATATGCGTCCACATAATAGTGCACACCTTGATATGCGCCCACATAATAGTGCACACCTTGATATGTGTCCACATAATAGTGCACACCTTGATATGTGTCCACATAATAGTGCACACCTTGATATGTGTCCACATAATAGTGCACACCTTGATATGTGTCCACATAATAGTGCACACCTTCATATGTGTCCACATAATAGTGCACACCTTGATGTGCGTCCACATAATAGTGCACACCTTGATGTGTCCACATAATAGTGCACACCTTGATATGTGTCCACATAATAGTGCACACCTTGATATGTGTCCACATAATAGTGCACACCTTGATATGTGTCCACATAATAGTGCACACCTTGATATGTGTCCACATAATAGTGCACACCTTGATATGTGTCCACATAATAGTGCACACCTTGATGTGCGTCCACATAATAGTGCACACCTTGATATGTGTCCACATAATAGTGCACACCTTGATATGTGTCCACATAATAGTGCACACCTTGATGTGCGTCCACATAATAGTGCACACCTTGATATGTGTCCACATAATAGTGCACACCTTGATATGTGTCCACATGATAGTGCACACCTTGATATGTGTCCACATAATAGTGCACACCTTGATGTGCGTCCACATAATAGTGCACACCTTGATGTGCGTCCACATAATAGTGCACACCTTGATATGTGTCCACATAATAGTGCACACCTTGATATGTGTCCACATAATAGTGCACACCTTGATATGTGTCCACATAATAGTGCACACCTTGATATGTGTCCACATAATAGTGCACACCTTGATATGTGTCCACATAATAGTGCACACCTTGATGTGCGTCCACATAATAGTGCACACCTTGATATGTGTCCACATAATAGTGCACACCTTGATATGTGTCCACATAATAGTGCACGCCTTGATGTGCGTCCACATAATAGTGCACACCTTGATATGTGTCCACATAATAGTGCACACCTTGATATGTGTCCACATAATAGTGCACACCTTGATATGTGTCCACATAATAGTGCACACCTTGATGTGTGTCCACATAATAGTGCACACCTTGATGTGCGTCCACATAATAGTGCACACCTTGATATGCGTCCACATAATAGTGCACACCTTGATATGTGTCCACATAATAGTGCACACCTTGATGTGCGTCCACATAATAGTGCACACCTTGATGTGCGTCCACATAATAGTGCACACCTTGATATGTGTCCACATAATAGTGCACACCTTGATATGTGTCCACATAATAGTGCACACCTTGATATGTGTCCACATAATAGTGCACACCTCGATATGTGTCCACATAATAGTGCACACCTTGATGTGTGTCCACATAATAGTGCACACCTTGATGTGCGTCCACATAATAGTGCACACCTTGATATGCGTCCACATAATAGTGCACACCTTGATATGCGTCCACATAATAGTGCACACCTTGATGTGCGTCCACATAATAGTGCACACCTTGATGTGCGTCCACATAATAGTGCACACCTTGATATGTGTCCACATAATAGTGCACACCTTGATATGCATCCACATAATAGTGCACACCTTGATATGCGTCCACATAATAGTGCACACCTTGATATGTGTCCACATAATAGTGCACACCTTGATATGTGTCCACATAATAGTGCACACCTTGATATGTGTCCACATAATAGTGCACACCTTGATATGTGTCCACATAATAGTGCACACCTTGATATGCGTCCACATAATAGTGCACACCTTGATATGTGTCCACATAATAGTGCACACCTTGATATGTGTCCACATAATAGTGCACACCTTGATATGTGTCCACATAATAGTGCACACCTTGATATGTGTCCACATAATAGTGCACACCTTGATATGTGTCCACATAATAGTGCACACCTTGATATGTGTCCACATAATAGTGCACACCTTGATATGTGTCCACATAATAGTGCACACCTTGATATGTGTCCACATAATAGTGCACACCTTGATATGTGTCCACATAATAGTGCACACCTTGATATGTGTCCACATAATAGTGCTCAACACAACTTTGTTGTCATAATAATACATGTAGTACAAAATAGTACAATGTAGTATTACTACATGTAGAACAATGTATTCTTTATTCATACTACATGCACTACAATGTACAAACCCCGTTTCCATATGAGTTGTGAAATGGTGTTAGATGTAAATATAAACAGAATACAATGATTTGCAAATCCTTTTCAAGCCATATTCAGTTGAATATGCTACAAAGACAACATATTTTTTGCAAATAATAATTAACTTAGAATTTCATGGCTGCAACACGTGCCAAAGTAGTTGGGAAAGGGCATGTTCACCACTGTGTTACATCACCTTTTCTTTTAACAACACTCAATAAACGTTTGGGAACTGAGGAAAATAATTGTTGAAGCTTTGAAAGTGGAATTCTTTCCCATTCTTGTTTTATGTAGAGCTTCAGTCCTTCAACAGTCCGGGGTCTCCGCTGTTGTATTTTACACTTCATAATGCGCCACACATTTTCCATGGGAGACATGTCTGGACTGCAGGCGGGCCAGGAAAGTACCCACACTCTTTTACTACGAAGCCACGCTGTTGTAACACTTGTCTTGCTGAAATAAGCAGGGGCGTCCATGATAACGTTGCTTGGCTGATAATATATGTTGCTCCAAAACCTGTGTGGACCTTTCAGCATTAATGGTGCCTTCACAGATGTGTAAGTTACCCATGATTTGGGCACTAATGCACCCCCATACCATCACACATGCTGACTACAACACACTAATACACCCCCATACCATCACACATGCTGACTACAACACACTAATACACCCCCATACCATCACACATGCTGACTACAACACACTAATACACCCCCATACCATCACACATGCTGACTACAACACACTAATACACCCCCATACCATCACACATGCTGACTACAACACACTAATACACCCCCATACCATCACACATGCTGACTACAACACACTAATACACCCCCATACCATCACACATGCTGACTACAACACACTAATACACCCCCATACCATCACACATGCTGACTACAACACACTAATACACCCCCATACCATCACACATGCTGACTACAACACACTAATACACCCCCATACCATCACACATGCTGACTACAACACACTAATACACCCCCATACCATCACACATGCTGACTACAACACACTAATACACCCCCATACCATCACACATGCTGACTACAACACACTAATACACCCCCATACCATCACACATGCTGACTACAACACACTAATACACCCCCATACCTTCACACATGCTGACTACAACACACTAATACACCCCCATACCATCACACATGCTGACTACAACACACTAATACACCCCCATACCATCACACATGCTGACTACAACACACTAATACACCCCCATACCATCACACATGCTGACTACAACACACTAATACACCCCCATACCATCACACATGCTGACTACAACACACTAATACACCCCCATACCATCACACATGCTGACTACAACACACTAATACACCCCCATACCATCACACATGCTGACTACAACACACTAATACACCCCCATACCATCACACATGCTGACTACAACACACTAATACACCCCCATACCATCACACATGCTGACTACAACACACTAATACACCCCCATACCATCACACATGCTGACTACAACACACTAATACACCCCCATACCATCACACATGCTGACTACAACACACTAATACACCCCCATACCATCACACATGCTGACTACAACACACTAATACACCCCCATACCATCACACATGCTGACTACAACACACTAATACACCCCCATACCATCACACATGCTGACTACAACACACTAATACACCCCCATACCATCACACATGCTGACTACAACACACTAATACACCCCCATACCATCACACATGCTGACTACAACACACTAATACACCCCCATACCATCACACATGCTGACTACAACACACTAATACACCCCCATACCATCACACATGCTGACTACAACACACTAATACACCCCCATACCATCACACATGCTGACTACAACACACTAATACACCCCCACACCATCACACATGCTGACTACAACACACTAATACACCCCCATACCATCACACATGCTGACTACAACACACTAATACACCCCCATACCATCACACATGCTGACTACAACACACTAATACACCCCCATACCATCACACATGCTGACTACAACACACTAATACACCCCCATACCATCACACATGCTGACTACAACACACTAATACACCCCCATACCATCACACATGCTGACTACAACACACTAATACACCCCCATACCATCACACATGCTGACTACAACACACTAATACACCCCCATACCATCACACATGCTGACTACAACACACTAATACACCCCCATACCATCACACATGCTGACTACAACACACTAATACACCCCCACACCATCACACATGCTGACTACAACACACTAATACACCCCCATACCATCACACATGCTGACTACAACACACTAATACACCCCCATACCATCACACATGCTGACTACAACACACTAATACACCCCCATACCATCACACATGCTGACTACAACACACTAATACACCCCCATACCATCACACATGCTGACTACAACACACTAATACACCCCCATACCATCACACATGCTGACTACAACACACTAATACACCCCCATACCATCACACATGCTGACTACAACACACTAATACACCCCCATACCATCACACATGCTGACTACAACACACTAATACACCCCCATACCATCACACATGCTGACTACAACACACTAATACACCCCCATACCATCACACATGCTGACTACAACACACTAATACACCCCCATACCATCACACATGCTGGCTTTTCAACTTTGTGCCTATAACAGTCCGGATGGTTATTTTCCTCTTTGTTCTGGAGGACACCACATCCACAAATTCCAAATATAATTTGTAATGTGGACTCGTCAGACCACAGGACACTTTTCCACTTTGCATCAGTCCATCTTAGATGATCTCGGGCCCAGCCAAGCCGGCGGCGTTCCTGGGTGTTGTTGATAAATGGCTTTCGCTTTGCATAGTAGAGTTTTAACTTACACTTACAGATGTAGCAACCAACTGTAGTTACTGACACTGGTTTTATGAAGTGTTCCTGAGCCCATTTGGTGATATCCTTTACACACTGATGTCGGTTTTTGATGCAGTACCGCCTGAGGGATCAAAGGTCTGTAATATCATTGCTCAGGAGTAGTGATTTCTCCAGATTCTCTGAACTTTTTGATGATTTTACGGACATCAAATATGTTGTCTTTGTAGAATATTCAACTGAATATGGCTTGAAAAGGATTTGCAAATCATTGTATTCTGTTTATATTTACATCTAACACCATTTCCCAACTCATATGGAAACGGGGTTTGTAGTATTACTACATGTTTCCACTCAAGATCATGCCCTACTAGATCCACTATGGATTGGACTCTCACACTATTATGTTAGATCCACTATGGACTGGACTCTCACTATTATGTTGGATCCACTATGGACTGGACTCTCACACTATTATGTTAGATCCACTATTGACTGGACTCTCACTATTATGTTGGATCCACTATGGACTGGACTCTCACTATTATGTTAGTTCCACTATGGACTGGACTCTCACTATTATGTTGGATCCACTATGGACTGGACTGTCACTATTATGTTAGATCCACTATGGACTGGACTCTCACTATTATGTTAGATCCACTATGGACCGGACTCTCACTATTATGTTAGATCCACTATGGACTGGACTCTCACACTATTATGTTAGATCCACTATGGACTGGACTCTCACTATTACGTTAGATCCACTATGGACTGGACTCTCACACTATTATGTTAGATCCACTATGGACTGGACTCTCACACTATTATGTTAGATCCACTATGGACTGTACTCTCACTATTATGTTGGATCCACTATGGACTGGACTCTCACTATTATGTTAGATCCACTATGGACTGGACTGTCACTATTATGTTAGATCCACTATGGACTGGACTCTCTCTATTATGTTAGATCCACTATGGACTGGACTGTCACTATTATGTTAGATCCACTATGGACTGGACTTTCACTATTATGTTAGATCCACTATGGACTGGACTCTCACTTTTATGTTAGATCCACTATGGACTGGACTCTCACTATTATGTTGGATCCACTATGGACTGGACTCTCACACTATTATGTTAGATCCACTATGGACTGGACTGTCACTATTATGTTAGATCCACTATGGACTGGACTCTCACACTATTATGTTAGATCCACTATGGACTGGACTCTCACTATTATGTTAGATCCACTATGGACTGGACTCTCACCATTATGTTAGATCCACTATGGACTGGACTCTCACTATTATGTTAGATCCACTATGGACTGGACTCTCACTATTATGTTAGATCCACTATGGACTGGACTCTCACTATTATGTTAGATCCACTATGGACTGGACTGTCACTATTATGTTAGATCCACTATGGACTGGACTCTCACACTATTATGTTAGATCCACTATGGACTGGACTCTCACTATTATGTTAGATCCACTATGGACTGGACTCTCACTATTATGTTAGATCCACTATGGACTGGACTGTCACTATTATGTTAGATCCACTATGGACTGGACTCTCACTATTATGTTAGATCCACTATGGACTGGACTCTCACACTATTATGTTAGATCCACTATGGACTGAACTCTCACTATTATGTTAGATCCACTATGGACTGGACTCTCACACTATTATGTTAGATCCACTATGGACTGGACTCTCACTATTATGTTAGATCCACTATGGACTGAACTCTCACTATTATGTTAGATCCACTATGGACTGGACTCTCACACTATTATGTTAGATCCACTATGGACTGGACTGTCACTATTATGTTAGATCCACTATGGACTGGACTCTCACTATTATGTTAGATCCACTATGGACTGGACTCTCACACTGTTATGTTAGATCCACTATGGACTGGACTCTCACACTATTATGTTAGATCCACTATGGACTGGACTCTCACTATTATGTTAGATCCACTATGGACTGGACTCTCACTATTATGTTAGATCCACTATGGACTGGACTCTCACTATTATGTTAGATCCACTATGGACTGGACTCTCACTATTATGTTAGATCCACTATGGACTGGACTCTCACACTATTATTTTAGATCCACTATGGACTGGACTCTCACACTATTATGTTAGATCCACTATGGACTGGACTCTCACACTATTATGTTAGATCCACTATGGACTGGACTCTCACTATTATGTTAGATCCACTATGGACTGGACTCTCACACTATTATTTTAGATCCACTATGGACTGGACTCTCACACTATTATGTTAGATCCACTATGGACTGGACTCTCACTATTATGTTAGATCCACTATGGACTGGACTCTCACACTATTAGGTTAGATCCACTATGGACTGGACTCTCACTATTATGTTAGATCCACTATGGACTGGACTCTCTCACTATTTTGTTAGATCCACTATGGACTGGACTCTCACTATTATGTTAGATCCACTATGGACTGGACTCTCACTATTATGTTAGATCCACTATGGACTGGACTCTCACACTATTATGTTCGATCCACTATGGACTGGACTCTCACTATTATGTTAGATCCACTATGGACTGGACTCTCACTATTATGTTAGATCCACTATGGACTGGACTCTCACACTATTATGTTAGATCCACTATGGACTGGACTCTCACACTATTATGTTAGATCCACTATGGACTGGACTCTCACTATTATGTTAGATCCACTATGGACTGGACTCTCACTATTATGTTAGATCCACTATGGACTGGACTCTCACTATTATGTTAGATCCACTATGGACTGGACTGTCACTATTATGTTGGATCCACTATGGACTGGACTCTCACACTATTATGTTAGATCCACTATGGACTGGACTCTCACTATTATGTTAGATCCACTATGGACTGGACTCTCACTATTATGTTAGATCCACTATGGACTGGACTCTCACTATTATGTTAGATCCACTATGGACTGGACTCTCACTATTATGTTAGATCCACTATGGACTGGACTCTCACTATTATGTTAGATCCACTATGGACTGGACTGTCACTATTATGTTAGATCCACTATGGACTGGACTGTCACTATTATGTTAGATCCACTATGGACTGGACTCTCACACTATTATGTTAGATCCACTATGGACTGGACTCTCACTATTATGTTAGATCCACTATGGACTGGACTCTCACTATTATGTTAGATCCACTATGGACTGGACTCTCACTATTATGTTAGATCCACTATGGACTGGACTCTCACTATTATGTTAGATCCACTATGGACTGGACTCTCACTATTATGTTAGATCCACTATGGACTGGACTCTCACTATTATGTTAGATCCACTATGGACTGGACTCTCACTATTATGTTAGATCCACTATGGACTGGACTCTCACTATTATGTTAGATCCACTATGGACTGGACTCTCACTATTATGTTAGATCCACTATGGACTGGACTCTCACTATTATGTTAGATCCACTATGGACTGGACTCTCACTATTATGTTAGATCCACTATGGACTGGACTCTCACTATTATGTTAGATCCACTATGAACTGGACTCTCACTATTATGTTAGATCCACTATGGACTGGACTCTCACTATTATGTTAGATCCACTATGGACTGGACTCTCACTATTATGTTAGATCCACTATGGACTGGACTCTCACTATTATGTTAGATCCACTATGGACTGGACTCTCACTATTATGTTAGATCCACTATGGACTGGACTCTCACACTATTATGTTAGATCCACTATGGACTGGACTCTCACTATTATGTTAGATCCACTATGGACTGGACTCTCACTATTATGTTAGATCCACTATGGACTGGACTCTCACTATTATGTTAGATCCACTATGGACTGGACTCTCACTATTATGTTAGATCCACTATGGACTGGACTCTCACTATTATGTTAGATCCACTATGGACTGGACTCTCACTATTATGTTAGATCCACTATGGACTGGACTCTCACTATTATGTTAGATCCACTATGGACTGGACTCTCACTATTATGTTAGATCCACTATGGACTGGACTCTCACACTGAGGTGGTGGAGGGGTATTTATGATTTGGGCTAAATAAATATACTTTGACTGATTGATTGATTGATTGATGTAGTACAATGTTGCCTTTGTTGTCTTACTACATGTAGTACAATGTAGTATTACTACATATAGTATAATTTGGTACAATGTAGTATTACTTCATGTAGTACAATGTATTGTTTGTTGTGATACTATGTGTAGTACAATGTAGTGTTACTACATACAGTATAATGTATACTTTGTTGGGATACTACATGTAGTGCAATGTATTCTTTGTTGGGATACTACATGTAGTACAATGTATTCTTTGTTGGGATACTACATGTAGTACAATGTATTCTTTGTTGGGATACTACATGTAGTACAATGTATTCTTTGTTGGGATACTACATGTAGTGCAATGTATTCTTTGTTGGGATACTACATGTAGTACAATGTATTCTTTGTTGGGATACTACATGTAGTGCAATGTATTCTTTGTTGGGATACTACATGTAGTACAATGTATTCTTTGTTGGGATACTACATGTAGTACAATGTATTCTTTGTTGGGATACTACATGTAGTACAATGTATTCTTTGTTGGGATACTACATGTAGTACAATGTATTCTTTGTTGGGATACTACATACAGTACAATGTATTCTTTGTTGGGATACTACATGTAGTACAATGTATTCTTTGTTGGGATACTACATGTAGTGCAATGTATTCTTTGTTGGGATACTACATGTAGTACAATGTATTCTTTGTTGGGATACTACATGTAGTACAATGTATTCTTTGTTGGGATACTACATACAGTACAATGTATTCTTTGTTGGGATACTACATGTAGTACAATGTATTCTTTGTTGGGATACTACATGTAGTACAATGTATTCTTTGTTGGGATACTACATGTAGTACAATGTATTCTTTGTTGGGATACTACATGTAGTACAATGTATTCTTTGTTGGGATACTACATGTAGTACAATGTATTCTTTGTTGGGATACTACATGTAGTGCAATGTATTCTTTGTTGGGATACTACATGTAGTACAATGTATTCTTTGTTGGGATACTACATGTAGTACAATGTATTCTTTGTTGGGATACTACATGTAGTACAATGTATTCTTTGTTGGGATACTACATGTAGTGCAATGTATTCTTTGTTGGGATACTACATGTAGTACAATGTATTCTTTGTTGGGATACTACATGTAGTACAATGTATTCTTTGTTGGGATACTACATGTAGTACAATGTATTCTTTGTTGGGATACTACATACAGTACAATGTATTCTTTGTTGGGATACTACATGTAGTACAATGTATTCTTTGTTGGGATACTACATGTAGTACAATGTATTCTTTGTTGGGATACTACATGTAGTACAATGTATTCTTTGTTGGGATACTACATGTAGTACAATGTATTCTTTGTTGGGATACTACATGTAGTGCAATGTATTCTTTGTTGGGATACTACATGTAGTACAATGTATTCTTTGTTGGGATACTACATGTAGTACAATGTATTCTTTGTTGGGATACTACATGTAGTACAATGTATTCTTTGTTGGGATACTACATGTAGTGCAATGTATTCTTTGTTGGGATACTACATGTAGTACAATGTATTCTTTGTTGGGATACTACATGTAGTACAATGTATTCTTTGTTGGGATACTACATGTAGTACAATGTATTCTTTGTTGGGATACTACATGTAGTGCAATGTATTCTTTGTTGGGATACTACATGTAGTACAATGTATTCTTTGTTGGGATACTACATGTAGTACAATGTATTCTTTGCGGTGATACCAGATGTAGTACAATGTATTCTTTGTTGGGATACTACATGTAGTACAATGTATTCTTTGTTGGGATACTACATGTAGTACAATGTATTCTTTGTTGGGATACTACATGTAGTACAATGTATTCTTTGCGGTGATACCAGATGTAGTATTCCTCCATGTAGTACTACAAGATGTATATTACCTGGTCCATCAGTGCGTTCTGCCACATCCGGAAGATTTCCTTGTAGCTTTTGTCTCTCGCTGAGAAGGAAGTGAGGAAGAGCTGTGTGTACAAGTGTGTACAAGTGTGTACAAGTGTGTACAAGTGTGTACAAGTGTGTACAAGTACAAGGAAAGTACACGTGAATGAACATTAAGTTGCAGTTGTTGTACATGTCTCACCCTCTCCGATGTGGTGCGGACAACCATGGCGTTGGGAATCAGACGGGCAGTTTTTTCCCTGGTCAGTTGCACGATGTCTTTGAGGAGAAGAGTGAACTACAACAACCAAAACACATGACTTTGCATCACAACCAATGTTGGAATCACAGCGACTGCTCAGTCAGCACTAACACAGTAGAGGACTAACAACACTGGCAAGTCCAACACCCCAACAACTAAACAGCAACGTTTTCAAGTGCACACAGAGGTAGACGTGAGTTCATTGATGACAACAACACTCCAACAACTAAACAGCAACATTTTCAAGTGCACACAGAGGTAGACGTGAGTTCATTGATGACAACAACTAAACAGCAACGTTTTCAAGTGCACACAGAGGTAGACGTGAGTTCATTGATGACAACAACTAAACAGCAACATTTTCAAGTGCACACAGAGGTAGATGTGAGTTCATTGATGACAACAACACCCCAACAACTAAACAGCAACGTTTTCAAGTGCACACAGAGGTAGACGTGAGTTCATTGATGACAACAACACCCCAACAACTAAACAGCAACGTTTTCAAGTGCACACAGAGGTAGACGTGAGTTCATTGATGACAACAACACCCCAACAACTAAACAGCAACGTTTTCAAGTGCACACAGAGGTAGACGTGAGTTCATTGATGACAACAACACCCCAACAACTAAACAGCAACATTTTCAAGTGCACACAGAGGTAGATGTGAGTTCATTGATGACAACAACACCCCAACAACTAAACAGCAACGTTTTCAAGTGCACACAGAGGTAGACGTGAGTTCATTGATGACAACAACACCCCAACAACTAAACAGCAACGTTTTCAAGTGCACACAGAGGTAGACGTGAGTTCATTGATGACAACAACACCCCAACAACTAAACAGCAACGTTTTCAAGTGCACACAGAGGTAGACGTGAGTTCATTGATGACAACAACACCCCAACAACTAAACAGCAACATTTTCAAGTGCACACAGAGGTAGACGTGAGTTCATTGATGACAACAACTAAACAGCAACATTTTCAAGTGCACACAGAGGTAGATGTGAGTTCATTGATGACAACAACACCCCAACAACTAAACAGCAACATTTTCAAGTGCACACAGAGGTAGACGTGAGTTCATTGATGACAACAACTAAACAGCAACATTTTCAAGTGCACACAGAGGTAGACGTGAGTTCATTGATGACAACAACTAAACAGCAACATTTTCAAGTGCACACAGAGGTAGACGTGAGTTCATTGATGACAACAACACCCCAACAACTAAACAGCAACATTTTCAAGTGCACACAGAGGTAGACGTGAGTTCATTGATGACAACAACTAAACAGCAACATTTTCAAGTGCACACAGAGGTAGACGTGAGTTCATTGATGACAACAACACCCCAACAACTAAACAGCAACATTTTCAAGTGCACATAGAGGTAGATGTGAGTTCATTGATGACAACAACACTCCAACAACTAAACAGCAACATTTTCAAGTGCACACAGAGGTAGACGTGAGTTCATTGATGACAACAACTAAACAGCAACATTTTCAAGTGCACACAGAGGTAGACGTGAGTTCATTGATGACAACAACACCCCAACAACTAAACAGCAACATTTTCAAGTGCACACAGAGGTAGACGTGAGTTCATTGATGACAACAACTAAACAGCAACATTTTCAAGTGCACACAGAGGTAGACGTGAGTTCATTGATGACAACAACACCCCAACAACTAAACAGCAACATTTTCAAGTGCACACAGAGGTAGGCGTGAGTTCATTGATGACAAAAACTAAACAGCAACATTTTCAAGTGCACACAGAGGTAGACGTGAGTTCATTGATGACAACAACACCCCAACAACTAAACAGCAACATTTTCAAGTGCACACAGAGGTAGACGTGAGTACATTGATGACAAAAACTAAACAGCAACATTTTCAAGTGCACACAGAGGTAGACGTGAGTTCATTGATGACAACAACACCCCAACAACTAAACAGCAACATTTTCAAGTGCACACAGAGGTAGACGTGAGTTCATTGATGACAACAACTAAACAGCAACATTTTCAAGTGCACACAGAGGTAGACGTGAGTTCATTGATGACAACAACACTCCAACAACTAAACAGCAACATTTTCAAGTGCACACAGAGGTAGACGTGAGTTCATTGATGACAACAACACCCCAACAACTAAACAGCAACATTTTCAAGTGCACACAGAGGTAGACGTGAGTTCATTGATGACAACAACTAAACAGCAACATTTTCAAGTGCACACAGAGGTAGACGTGAGTTCATTGATGACAACAACACCCCAACAACTAAACAGCAACATTTTCAAGTGCACATAGAGGTAGATGTGAGTTCATTGATGACAACAACACTCCAACAACTAAACAGCAACATTTTCAAGTGCACACAGAGGTAGACGTGAGTTCATTGATGACAACAACTAAACAGCAACATTTTCAAGTGCACACAGAGGTAGACGTGAGTTCATTGATGACAACAACACCCCAACAACTAAACAGCAACATTTTCAAGTGCACACAGAGGTAGACGTGAGTTCATTGATGACAACAACTAAACAGCAACATTTTCAAGTGCACACAGAGGTAGACGTGAGTTCATTGATGACAACAACACCCCAACAACTAAACAGCAACATTTTCAAGTGCACACAGAGGTAGGCGTGAGTTCATTGATGACAAAAACTAAACAGCAACATTTTCAAGTGCACACAGAGGTAGACGTGAGTTCATTGATGACAACAACACCCCAACAACTAAACAGCAACATTTTCAAGTGCAGACAGAGGTAGACGTGAGTTCATTGATGACAACAACACTCCAACAACTAAACAGCAACATTTTCAAGTGCACACAGAGGTAGACGTGAGTTCATTGATGACAACAACTAAACAGCAACATTTTCAAGTGCACACAGAGGTAGACGTGAGTTCATTGATGACAACAACACCCCAACAACTAAACAGCAACATTTTCAAGTGCAGACAGAGGTAGACGTGAGTTCATTGATGACAACAACACTCCAACAACTAAACAGCAACATTTTCAAGTGCACACAGAGGTAGACGTGAGTTCATTGATGACAACAACTAAACAGCAACATTTTCAAGTGCACACAGAGGTAGACGTGAGTTCATTGATGACAACAACACCCCAACAACTAAACAGCAACATTTTCAAGTGCACACAGAGGTAGACGTGAGTTCATTGATGACAACAACAAAACAGCAACATTTTCAAGTGCACACAGAGGTAGACGTGAGTTCATTGATGACAACAACACCCCAACAACCAAACAGCAACATTTTCAAGTGCACACAGAGGTAGACGTGAGTTCATTGATGACAACAACACCCCAACAACTAAACAGCAACATTTTCAAGTGCACATAGAGGTAGATGTGAGTTCATTGATGACAACAACACTCCAACAACTAAACAGCAACATTTTCAAGTGCACACAGAGGTAGACGTGAGTTCATTGATGACAACAACTAAACAGCAACATTTTCAAGTGCACACAGAGGTAGACGTGAGTTCATTGATGACAACAACACCCCAACAACTAAACAGCAACATTTTCAAGTGCACACAGAGGTAGACGTGAGTTCATTGATGACAACAACTAAACAGCAACATTTTCAAGTGCACACAGAGGTAGACGTGAGTTCATTGATGACAACAACTAAACAGCAACAATTTCAAGTGCACACAGAGGTAGACGTGAGTTCATTGATGACAACAACACCCCAACAACTAAACAGCAACATTTTCAAGTGCACACAGAGGTAGACGTGAGTTCATTGATGACAACAACACCCCAACAACTAAACAGCAACATTTTCAAGTGCAGACAGAGGTAGGCGTGAGTTCATTGATGACAACAAAACTCCAACAACTAAACAGCAACATTTTCAAATGCACACAGAGGTAGACGTGAGTTCATTGATGACAACAACTAAACAGCAACATTTTCAAGTGCACACAGAGGTAGACGTGAGTTCATTGATGACAACAACACCCCAACAACTAAACAGCAACATTTTCAAGTGCACACAGAGGTAGACGTGAGTTCATTGATGACAACAACTAAACAGCAACATTTTCAAGTGCACACAGAGGTAGACGTGAGTTCATTGATGACAACAACTAAACAGCAACATTTTCAAGTGCACACAGAGGTAGACGTGAGTTCATTGATGACAACAACACCCCAACAACTAAACAGCAACATTTTCAAGTGCACACAGAGGTAGACGTGAGTTCATTGATGACAACAACACCCCAACAACTAAACAGCAACATTTTCAAGTGCAGACAGAGGTAGACGTGAGTTCATTGATGACAACAACACTCCAACAACTAAACAGCAACATTTTCAAGTGCACACAGAGGTAGGCGTGAGTTCATTGATGACAACAACACCCCAACAACTAAACAGCAACATTTTCAAGTGCACACAGAGGTAGACGTGAGTTCATTGGTGACAACAACACCCCAACAACTAAACAGCAACATTTTCAAGTGCACACAGAGGTAGACGTGAGTTCATTGATGACAACAACTAAACAGCAACATTTTCAAGTGCACACAGAGGTAGACGTGAGTTCATTGATGACAACAACACCCCAACAACTAAACAGCAACATTTTCAAGTGCACACAGAGGTAGACGTGAGTTCATTGATGACAACAACACCCCAACAACTAAACAGCAACATTTTCAAGTGCACACCGAGGTAGACGTGAGTTCATTGATGACAACAACACCCCAACAACTAAACAGCAACATTTTCAAGTGCACACCGAGGTAGACGTGAGTTCATTGATGACAACAACACCCCAACAACTAAACAGCAACATTTTCAAGTGCACACAGAGGTAGACGTGAGTTCATTGATGACAACAACTAAACAGCAACATTTTCAAGTGCACACAGAGGTAGACATGAGTTCATTGATGACAACAACACTCCAACAACTAAACAGCAACATTTTCAAGTGCACACAGAGGTAGACGTGAGTTCATTGATGACAACAACACCCCAACAACTAAACAGCAACATTTTCAAGTGCACACAGAGGTAGACGTGAGTTCATTGATGACAACAACACCCCAACAACTAAACAGCAACATTTTCAAGTGCACATAGAGGTAGATGTGAGTTCATTGATGACAACAACACTCCAACAACTAAACAGCAACATTTTCAAGTGCACACAGAGGTAGACGTGAGTTCATTGATGACAACAACTAAACAGCAACATTTTCAAGTGCACACAGAGGTAGACGTGAGTTCATTGATGACAACAACACCCCAACAACTAAACAGCAACATTTTCAAGTGCACACAGAGGTAGACGTGAGTTCATTGATGACAACAACTAAACAGCAACATTTTCAAGTGCACACAGAGGTAGACGTGAGTTCATTGATGACAACAACTAAACAGCAACATTTTCAAGTGCACACAGAGGTAGACGTGAGTTCATTGATGACAACAACACCCCAACAACTAAACAGCAACATTTTCAAGTGCACACAGAGGTAGACGTGAGTTCATTGATGACAACAACACCCCAACAACTAAACAGCAACATTTTCAAGTGCAGACAGAGGTAGACGTGAGTTCATTGATGACAACAAAACTCCAACAACTAAACAGCAACATTTTCAAATGCACACAGAGGTAGACGTGAGTTCATTGATGACAACAACACCCCAACAACTAAACAGCAACATTTTCAAGTGCACACAGAGGTAGATGTGAGTTCATTGATGACAACAACACTCCAACAACTAAACAGCAACATTTTCAAGTGCACACAGAGGTAGGCGTGAGTTCATTGATGACAACAACAACTAAACAGCAACATTTTCAAGTGCACATAGGGGTAGGCGTGAGTTCATTGGTGACAACAACACCCCAACAACTAAACAGCAACATTTTCAAGTGCACACAGAGGTAGACGTGAGTTCATTGATGACAACAACTAAACAGCAACATTTTCAAGTGCACACAGAGGTAGACGTGAGTTCATTGATTACAACAACACCCCAACAACTAAACAGCAACATTTTCAAGTGCACACAGAGGTAGACGTGAGTTCATTGATGACAACAACTAAACAGCAACATTTTCAAGTGCACACAGAGGTAGATGTGAGTTCATTGATGACAACAACTAAACAGCAACATTTTCAAGTGCACACAGAGGTAGACGTGAGTTCATTGATGACAACAACTAAACAGCAACATTTTCAAGTGCACACAGAGGTAGATGTGAGTTCATTGATGACAACAACTAAACAGCAACATTTTCAAGTGCACACAGAGGTAGACGTGAGTTCATTGATGACAACAACACCCCAACAACTAAACAGCAACATTTTCAAGTGCACACAGAGGTAGACGTGAGTTCATTGATGACAACAACACCCCAACAACTAAACAGCAACATTTTCAAGTGCACACAGAGGTAGGCGTGAGTTTTTTGATGACAACTAAACTCCAACAACTAAACAGCAACATTTTCAAATGCACACAGAGGTAGACGTGAGTTCATTGATGACAACAACACCCCAACAACTAAACAGCAACATTTTCAAGTGCACACAGAGGTAGATGTGAGTTCATTGATGACAACAACACTCCAACAACTAAACAGCAACATTTTCAAGTGCACACAGAGGTAGGCGTGAGTTCATTGATGACAACAACAACTAAACAGCAACATTTTCAAGTGCACACAGAGGTAGACGTGAGTTCATTGATGACAACAACTAAACAGCAACATTTTCAAGTGCACACAGAGGTAGACGTGAGTTCATTGATGACAACAACACCCCAACAACTAAACAGCAACATTTTCAAGTGCACACAGAGGTAGACGTGAGTTCATTGATGACAACAACTAAACAGCAACATTTTCAAGTGCACACCGAGGTAGACGTGAGTTCATTGATGACAACAACACCCCAACAACTAAACAGCAACATTTTCAAGTGCACACAGAGGTAGACGTGAGTTCATTGATGACAACAACTAAACAGCAACATTTTCAAGTGCACACAGAGGTAGACGTGAGTTCATTGATGACAACAACACTCCAACAACTAAACAGCAACATTTTCAAGTGCACACAGAGGTAGACGTGAGTTCATTGATGACAACAACACCCCAACAACTAAACAGCAACATTTTCAAGTGCACACAGAGGTACACGTGAGTTCATTGATGACAACAACACCCCAACAACTAAACAGCAACATTTTCAAGTGCACATAGAGGTAGATGTGAGTTCATTGATGACAACAACACTCCAACAACTAAACAGCAACATTTTCAAGTGCACACAGAGGTAGACGTGAGTTCATTGATGACAACAACTAAACAGCAACATTTTCAAGTGCACACAGAGGTAGACGTGAGTTCATTGATGACAACAACACCCCAACAACTAAACAGCAACATTTTCAAGTGCACACAGAGGTAGACGTGAGTTCATTGATGACAACAACTAAACAGCAACATTTTCAAGTGCACACAGAGGTAGACGTGAGTTCATTGATGACAACAACAAAACAGCAACATTTTCAAGTGCACACAGAGGTAGACGTGAGTTCATTGATGACAACAACACCCCAACAACTAAACAGCAACATTTTCAAGTGCACACAGAGGTAGACGTGAGTTCATTGATGACAACAAAACTCCAACAACTAAACAGCAACATTTTCAAATGCACACAGAGGTAGACGTGAGTTCATTGATGACAACAACACCCCAACAACTAAACAGCAACATTTTCAAGTGCACACAGAGGTAGATGTGAGTTCATTGATGACAACAACACTCCAACAACTAAACAGCAACATTTTCAAGTGCACACAGAGGTAGGCGTGAGTTCATTGATGACAACAACAACTAAACAGCAACATTTTCAAGTGCACATAGGGGTAGGCGTGAGTTCATTGGTGACAACAACACCCCAACAACTAAACAGCAACATTTTCAAGTGCACACAGAGGTAGACGTGAGTTCATTGATGACAACAACTAAACAGCAACATTTTCAAGTGCACACAGAGGTAGACGTGAGTTCATTGATGACAACAACACCCCAACAACTAAACAGCAACATTTTCAAGTGCACACATAGGTAGACGTGAGTTCATTGATGACAACAACTAAACAGCAACATTTTCAAGTGCACACAGAGGTAGATGTGAGTTCATTGATGACAACAACTAAACAGCAACATTTTCAAGTGCACACAGAGGTAGACGTGAGTTCATTGATGACAACAACTAAACAGCAACATTTTCAAGTGCACACAGAGGTAGATGTGAGTTCATTGATGACAACAACTAAACAGCAACATTTTCAAGTGCACACAGAGGTAGACGTGAGTTCATTGATGACAACAACACCCCAACAACTAAACAGCAACATTTTCAAGTGCACACAGAGGTAGACGTGAGTTCAATAATGACAACAACTAAACAGCAACATTTTCAAGTGCACACAGAGGTAGACGTGAGTTCATTGATGACAACAACTAAACAGCAACATTTTCAAGTGCACACAGAGGTAGGCGTGAGTTCATTGATGACAACAACACCCCAACAACTAAACAGCAACATTTTCAAGTGCACACAGAGGTAGACGTGAGTTCATTGATGACAACAACTAAACAGCAACATTTTCAAGTGCACACAGAGGTAGACGTGAGTTCATTGATGACAACAACTAAACAGCAACATTTTCAAGTGCACACAGAGGTAGACGTGAGTTCATTGATGACAACAACACCCCAACAACTAAACAGCAACATTTTCAAGTGCAGACAGAGGTAGACGTGAGTTCATTGATGACAACAACACCCCAACAACTAAACAGCAACATTTTCAAGTGCACACAGAGGTAGACGTGAGTTCAATAATGACAACAACTAAACAGCAACATTTTCAAGTGCACACAGAGGTAGACGTGAGTTCATTGATGACAACAACACCCCAACAACTAAACAGCAACATTTTCAAGTGCACACAGTGGTAGACGTGAGTTCATTGATGACAACAACACCCCAACAACTAAACAGCAACATTTTCAAGTGCAGACGGAGGTAGACGTGAGTTCATTGATGACAACAACACTCCAACAACTAAACAGCAACATTTTCAAGTGCACACAGAGGTAGATGTGAGTTCATTGATGACAACAACACCCCAACAACTAAACAGCAACATTTTCAAGTGCACACAGAGGTATATGTGAGTTCATTGATGACAACAACACCCCAACAACTAAACAGCAACATTTTCAAGTGCACACAGAGGTAGACGTGAGTTCATTGATGACAACAACAACTAAACAGCAACATTTTCAAGTGCACATAGAGGTAGACGTGAGTTCATTGATGACAACAACACTCCAACAACTAAACAGCAACATTTTCAAATGCACACAGAGGTAGATGTGAGTTCATTGATGACAACAACACCCCAACAACTAAACAGCAACATTTTCAAGTGCACATAGAGGTAGATGTGAGTTCATTGATGACAACAACACTCCAACAACTAAACAGCAACATTTTCAAATGCACACAGAGGTAGATGTGAGTTCATTGATGACAACAACACCCCAACAACTAAACAGCAACATTTTCAAGTGCACATAGAGGTAGATGTGAGTTCATTGATGACAACAACACTCCAACAACTAAACAGCAACATTTTCAAGTGCACACAGAGGTAGGCGTGAGTTCATTGATGACAACAACAACTAAACAGCAACATTTTCAAGTGCACATAGGGGTAGGCGTGAGTTCATTGGTGACAACAACACCCCAACAACTAAACAGCAACATTTTCAAGTGCACACCGAGGTAGGCGTGAGTTCATTGATGACAACAACACCCCAACAACTAAACAGCAACATTTTCAAGTGCACACAGAGGTAGACGTGAGTTCATTGATGACAACATCTAAACAGCAACATTTTCAAGTGCACACAGAGGTAGACGTGAGTTCATTGATGACAACAACTAAACAGCAACATTTTCAAGTGCACACAGAGGTAGACGTGAGTTCATTGATGACAACAACACCCCAACAACTAAACAGCAACATTTTCAAGTGCAGACAGAGGTAGACGTGAGTTCATTGATGACAACAACACCCCAACAACTAAACAGCAACATTTTCAAGTGCACACAGAGGTAGACGTGAGTTCAATAATGACAACAACTAAACAGCAACATTTTCAAGTGCACACAGAGGTAGACGTGAGTTCATTGATGACAACAACTAAACAGCAACATTTTCAAGTGCACACAGAGGTAGACGTGAGTTCATTGATGACAACAACACCCCAACAACTAAACAGCAACATTTTCAAGTGCAGACAGAGGTAGACGTGAGTTCATTGATGACAACAACACCCCAACAACTAAACAGCAACATTTTCAAGTGCACACAGAGGTAGACGTGAGTTCAATAATGACAACAACTAAACAGCAACATTTTCAAGTGCACACAGAGGTAGACGTGAGTTCATTGATGACAACAACACCCCAACAACTAAACAGCAACATTTTCAAGTGCACACAGAGGTAGACGTGAGTTCATTGATGACAACAACACCCCAACAACTAAACAGCAACATTTTCAAGTGCACACAGTGGTAGACGTGAGTTCATTGATGACAACAACTAAACAGCAACATTTTCAAGTGCACACAGAGGTAGACGTGAGTTCATTGATGACAACAACACTCCAACAACTAACCAGCAACATTTTCAAGTGCACACAGAGGTAGATGTGAGTTCATTGATGACAACAACACCCCAACAACTAAACAGCAACATTTTCAAGTGCACACAGAGGTATATGTGAGTTCATTGATGACAACAACACCCCAACAACTAAACAGCAACATTTTCAAGTGCACACAGAGGTAGACGTGAGTTCATTGATGACAACAACAACTAAACAGCAACATTTTCAAGTGCACACAGAGGTAGACGTGAGTTCATTGATGACAACAACAACTAAACAGCAACATTTTCAAGTGCACATAGAGGTAGACGTGAGTTCATTGATGACAACAACTAAACAGCAACATTTTCAAGTGCACACAGAGGTAGACGTGAGTTCATTGATGACAACAACACTCCAACAACTAAACAGCAACATTTTCAAGTGCACACAGAGGTAGGCGTGAGTTCATTGATGACAACAACTAAACAGCAACATTTTCAAGTGCACACAGAGGTAGACGTGAGTTCATTGATGACAACAACACTCCAACAACTAAACAGCAACATTTTCAAGTGCACACAGAGGTAGGCGTGAGTTCATTGATGACAACAACTAAACAGCAACATTTTCAAGTGCACACAGAGGTAGATGTGAGTTCATTGATGACAACAACACCCCAACAACTAAACAGCAACATTTTCAAGTGCACACAGTGGTAGACGTGAGTTCATTGATGACAACAACTAAACAGCAACATTTTCAAGTGCACACAGAGGTAGACGTGAGTTCATTGATGACAACAACACCCCAACAACTAAACAGCAACATTTTCAAGTGCAGACAGAGGTAGACGTGAGTTCATTGATGACAACAACACTCCAACAACTAAACAGCAACATTTTCAAGTGCAGACAGAGGTAGATGTGAGTTCATTGATGACAACAACACCCCAACAACTAAACAGCAACATTTTCAAGTGCACACAGAGGTATATGTGAGTTCATTGATGACAACAACACCCCAACAACTAAACAGCAACATTTTCAAGTGCACACAGAGGTAGACGTGAGTTCATTGATGACAACAACAACTAAACAGCAACATTTTCAAGTGCACACAGAGGTAGACGTGAGTTCATTGATGACAACAACAACTAAACAGCAACATTTTCAAGTGCACACAGAGGTAGGCGTGAGTTCATTGATGACAACAACAACTAAACAGCAACATTTTCAAGTGCACACAGAGGTAGGCGTGAGTTCATTGATGACAACAACAACTAAACAGCAACATTTTCAAGTGCACACAGAGGTAGGCGTGAGTTCATTGATGACAACAACAACTAAACAGCAACATTTTCAAGTGCACATAGAGGTAGACGTGAGTTCATTGATGACAACAACAACTAAACAGCAACATTTTCAAGTGCACACAGAGGTAGGCAAATTCAAGTTATTGATCATATATTGCAGATGAAATCATGAAGTTATTGATCATATATTGCAGATGAAATCATGAAGTTATTGATCATATATTGCAGATGAAATCATGAAGTTATTGATCATATATTGCAGATGAAATCATGAAGTTATTGATCACATGTTGCAGATGAAATCATTCATCGAGAAAGCCACCATTTTCCCCCGCGGCTCGTAATGGACAAGCGGTAGAAATACGATGGATGGATGGATGGAATTTTAGTATTATTTATATGATCATTATTTTCATATTTATGATGATTGTTATTATAATGATCATGATTATTAATAATATTATCATAATGACGATTATGTGTATTATTATCATCATTATGATGGTTATGATTATTATTAGTAGTAGTATTATCATAATTATGATGATTTTTTGCAAAAGTATGATCAATATTATGATGATGATTAGTATCATTATTATGATGATAAATATTAGTATAATTATCATTAGTATGATGATGATTATTAGTATAATTATCAATATCATGAAGATGATTATTAGTATAATGATCATTATTATGATGTTTAGTATTTTGATGAACATTACTCTGGTGAATATGACCTTGGTGTTATGATGAACATTACTCTGGTGAATATGACCTTGGTGTTATGATGAACATTACTCTGGTGAATATGACCTTGGTGTTATGATGAACATTACTGTGGTGAATATGACCTTGGTGTTATGATGAACATTACTCTGGTGAATATGACCTTGGTGTTATGATGAACATTACTCTGGTGAATATGACCTTGGTGTTATGATGAACATTACTCTGGTGAATATGACCTTGGTGTTATGATGAACATTACTCTGGTGAATATGACCTTGGTGTTATGATGAACATTACTGTGGTGAATATGACCTTGGTGTTATGATGAACATTACTCTGGTGAATATGACCTTGGTGTTATGATGAACATTACTCTGGTGAATATGACCTTGGTGTTATGATGAACATTACTCTGGTGAATATGACCTTGGTGTTATGATGAACATTACTCTGGTGAATATGACCTTGGTGTTATGATGAACATTACTCTGGTGAATATGACCTTGGTGTTATGATGAACATTACTCTGGTGAATATGACCTTGGTGTTATGATGAACATTACTGTGGTGAATATGACCTTGGTGTTATGATGAACATTACTGTGGTGAATATGACCTTGGTGTTATGATGAACATTACTCTGGTGAATATGACCTTGGTGTTATGATGAACATTACTCTGGTGAATATGACCTTGGTGTTATGATGAACATTACTCTGGTGAATATGACCTTGGTGTTATGATGAACATTACTCTGGTGAATATGACCTTGGTGTTATGATGAACATTACTCTGGTGAATATGACCTTGGTGTTATGATGAACATTACTCTGGTGAATATGACCTTGGTGTTATGATGAACATTACTGTGGTGAATATGACCTTGGTGTTATGATGAACATTACTCTGGTGAATATGACCTTGGTGTTATGATGAACATTACTCTGGTGAATATGACCTTGGTGCCGCGGAACACGTTGCTGTAGAAACAGAGCCAGTTGTCTGTGAGGTAAAGACGTCCCTGAAGGAGGATGTCTCTCTGCAGGGCACACGGGTAGTCTGTCACACACAACATGTACACAACTCATGATGTACACAACACATGATATCACAATGCAGGGCACAGGGGTAGTCTGCCACACACAACATGCACACAACACATGATGTACACAACACACATGTAAGTACATGGACACAACACATGATGTACACAACACACATGTAAGTACATGGACACAACACATGATGTATACAACACACATGCAAGTATATGTACACAACACATGATGTAAAAAACACACATTTAAGTACATGTACACAACACATGATGTACACAACACACATGTAAGTACATGGACACAACACATGATGTACACAACACACATGCAAGTATATGTACACAACACATGATGTAAAAAACACACATTTAAGTACATGTACACAACACATGATGTACAAAACACACATGTAAGTACATGGACACACCACATGATGTACACAACACACATGTAAGTATATGTACACAACACACATGTAAGTACAGTATATGGACACAACACACTGGAGGTAACACGGGTAGTCTGATGTACACAACACACATGTAAGTACAGTATATGTACACAACACACATGTAAGTACAGTATATGTACACAACACACATGTAAGTATATGTACACAACACATGATGTACACAACACACATGAAGTATATGGACACAACACACTGGAGAGAACACGGGTAGTCTGATGTACACAACACATGATGTACACAACACACATTTAGGTACATGTACACAACACATGATGTACACAACACACATTTAAGTATATGTACACAACACATGATGTACACAACACACATGTAAGTACATGGAGACCACATGATGTACACAACACACATGTAAGTATATGTACACAATACATGATGTACACAACACACATTTAAATACATGGACACAACACATGATGTACACAACACACATGTAAGTATATGTACACAACACATGATGTACACAACACACATGTAAGTATATGGACACAACACACAATGTACACAACACACGTTTAAATGTATGTACACAACACATGATGTACACAACACATGATGTCTCGCTGCAGGGCACACAGGTACTCTGACACACACCACACATGTTGAACATAACACACCTTGAAGTACACATGATGTACACCATACACATGTTAGTACATGTACACAATACCAATGTAAGCATATGTACACACGTAATTTTATGTACACAAAACACATGTACAAATATACATGATGTACACAATACACATGTAAGTACATGTACACAACACATGATGTGCACAACACACATGTAAGTACATGTACACAACACATGATGTACACAACACTCGTGTAGGTATATACATAATGTACACAACACACATGTAAGAATATAAATGATGTATACAACACACACGTATGTATATATGTAATGTACACACACATGTAAATATATACATGATGTACACAACACACATGCAAGTATATACATGATGTATACAACACACACGTATGTATATATGTAATGTACACACATGTAAATATATACATAATGTACACAACACACATGTAAGTATATACATGATGTACACAACACACACGTATGCATATATGTAATGTACACACACATGTTAATGTGTACATAATGTACACAATACACACAAGTATATACGTGATGTACACAACACACATGTAAGTATATTTACACAATGCATGATGTACACAACATACATCTAAGTATATGTCCACAATGCATGATGTACACAACACACATACAAGTGTATACATGATGTACACAACACACATGCAAGTGTATACATGATGTACACAACACACATGTAAGTATATACATGATGTACACAACACACATGTAAGTATATACATGATGTACACAACACACATGTAAGTATATACATGATGTACACAACACACATGTAAGTATATACATGATGTACACAACACACATGTAAGTATAAACATGATGTACACGACACACACGTATGTATATACGTAATGTACACAACACACACGTATGTATATATGTAATGTACACACACACACATGTAAATATATGCATAATGTACACAATACACACGTAAGTATATACATGATGTACACAAAACACATGTAAGTATATGTACACAATGCATGATATACACAAAACACATGTAAGTATATGTACACAATGTATGATGTACACAACACACATGCAAGTGTATACATGATGTACGCAACACACATGCCATTGTATACATGATGTACACAACACACACGTAAGTATATACATGATGTACACAAAACACATGTAAGTATATGTACACAATATATGATGTACACAACACACATGCAAGTGTATACATGATGTACTCAACACACATGCCATTGTATACATGATGTACACAACACACATGTAAGTATGTATATATATGATGTACACAATAAATTATGTATACAATAGATGATATATAAAATAAATTATGTGTAACATAAAAGATGTGTAAAAAATTATGTATAAATTAGATGATGTATAAAATGAATCATGTATGAAATACATGATGCATAAAATAAATGATGTATAGAATACATAATGTGTAAAATTAATGATGTATAAATAAATGATGTATATAGCAAATGATGTATAAAATAAATGAGGTATAGAATAAATAATGTGTAAAATTGATGATGTATAAATAAATGATGTATATAGCAAATGATGTATAAATAAATGATGTATATAGCAAATGATGTATAAAATAAATGATGTATAGAATAAATAATGTGTAAAATTGATGATGTATAAATAAATGATGTATATAGCAAATTATGTATAAATAAATGATGTATATAGCAAATGATGTATAAATAAATGATGTATATAGCAAATGATGTATAAAATAAATGATGTATAAGATAAATGATGCGTAAAATATATGATGTATAAAATAAATGATGCATGCAAAAAATCATGTTTAAAATAAATGATGTACAAAATAAAGGATATATGAAATAGATAGTGTATAAAATAGATGATGTATAAAATAGATGATGTATAAAGTAAATTATGTATAAAATCAATGCCGTATAAAATATATGATGTATAAAATAAATGATGCATGCAAAAAATGATGTTTAAAATGAATAATGTATAAAATGGATGCTGAATAAAATAGATGATGTAAAAAATAAATGATGTATAAAATGATGATGTATAAAATAAATGCTGTATTAAATAGATGCTGTATAAAATTAATTATGTATAAAATAGCTGATGTATGAATAAATGACGTATAAAATAGATACTGTATTAAATAAATGCTGTATAAAATAAATGATGTATAAAAAATGATGTATCAAATAAATTATGTATAAGATAAATGATGTATAAAATAAATGTTGTGTAAGATAGATATCAAATAAATGCTGACTGACCCACAAGAAGTGTCTCAGAGTCCGGTACCTCCTTGAAGAACCTCTTGAACTCCTCCCTCCTCAGGGTGTAAGTGGGCAGAGGGAGTGGAGTACAGTTTTTCTGAGGGACAAAAGAAAGCTTTTGTTCCATCATCTGACACTTGAGTTTTCTCCTCTCCTCACTTTTGTTCCATCACCTGACACTTGAGTTTTCTCCTCTCCTCACTTTTGTTCCATCATCTGACACTTGAGTTTTCTCCTCTCCTCACTTTTGTTCCATCATCTGACACTTGAGTTTTCTCCTCTCCTCACTTTTGTTCCATCACCTGACACTTGCGTTTTCTCCTCTCCTCACTTTTGTTCCATCACCTGACACTTGAGTTTTCTCCTCTCCTCACTTTTGTTCCATCACCTGACACTTGAGTTTTCTCCTCTCCTCACTTTTGTTCCATCATCTGACACTTGAGTTTTCTCCTCTCCTCACTTTTGTTCCATCACCTGACACTTGAGTTTTCTCCTCTCCTCACTTTTGTTCCATCACTTTACACTTGAGTTTTCTCCTCTCCTCACTTTTGTTCCATCACCTGACACTTGAGTTTTCTCCTCTCCTCACTTTTGTTCCATCATCTGACACTTGAGTTTTCTCCTCTCCTCACTTTTGTTCCATCACCTGACACTTGAGTTTTCTCCTCTCCTCACTTTTGTTCCATCACCTGACACTTGAGTTTTCTCCTCTCCTCACTTTTTGTTCCATCACATGAGAGTTGAGTTTTCTCCTCTCCTCACTTTTGTTCCATCACCTGTCACTTGAGTTTTCTCCTCTCCTCACTTTTGTTCCATCACCTGACACTTGAGTTTTGTCCTCTCCTCACTTTTGTTCCATCACCTGACACTTGAGTTTTCTCCTCTCCTCACTTTTGTTCCATCACCTGACACTTGAGTTTTCTCCTCTCCTCACTTTTGTTCCATCACCTGACACTTGAGTTTTCTCCTCTCCTCACTTTTGTTCCATCACCTGAGAGTTTATTTTTCTCCTCTCCTCACTTTTGTTCCATCACCTGACACTTGAGTTTTCTCCTCCTCACTTTTGTTCCATCACATGAGAGTTGAGTTTTCTCCTCTCCTCACTTTTGTTCCATCACCTGTCACTTGAGTTTTCTCCTCTCCTCACTTTTGTTCCATCACCTGACACTTGAGTTTTCTCCTCTCCTCACTTTTGTTCCATCAACTGAGACTTGAGTTTTCTCCTCTCCTCACTTTTGTTTCATCACCTGAGACTTGAGTTTTCTCCTCTCCTCACTTTTGTTCCATCACCTGACACTTGAGTTTTCTCCTCTCCTCACTTGTGTTCCATCATCTGACACTTGAGTTTTCTCCTCTCCTCACTTTTGTTCCATCATCTGACACTTGAGTTTTCTCCTCTCCTCACTTTTGTTCCATCACCTGACACTTGAGTTTTCTCCTCTCCTCACTTTTGTTCCATCACCTGACACTTGAGTTTTCTCCTCTCCTCACTTTTGTTCCATCACCTGACACTTGAGTTTTCTCCTCTCCTCACTTTTGTTCCATCGTCTGACACTTGAGTTTTCTCCTCTCCTCACTTTTGTTCCATCATCTGACACTTGAGTTTTCTCCTCTCCTCACTTTTGTTCCATCACCTGACACTTGAGTTTTCTCCTCTCCTCACTTTTGTTCCATCACTTTACACTTGAGTTTTCTCCTCTCCTCACTTTTGTTCCATCACCTGACACTTGAGTTTTCTCCTCTCCTCACTTTTGTTCCATCATCTGACACTTGAGTTTTCTCCTCTCCTCACTTTTGTTCCATCACCTGACACTTGAGTTTTCTCCTCTCCTCACTTTTTGTTCCATCACATGAGAGTTGAGTTTTCTCCTCTCCTCACTTTTGTTCCATCACCTTTCACTTGAGTTTTCTCCTCTCCTCACTTTTGTTCCATCACCTGACACTTGAGTTTTGTCCTCTCCTCACTTTTGTTCCATCACCTGACACTTGAGTTTTCTCCTCTCCTCACTTTTGTTCCATCACCTGACACTTGAGTTTTCTCCTCTCCTCACTTTTGTTCCATCACCTGACACTTGAGTTTTCTCCTCTCCTCACTTTTGTTCCATCACCTGAGAGTTGATTTTTCTCCTCTCCTCACTTTTGTTCCATCACCTGACACTTGAGTTTTCTCCTCCTCACTTTTGTTCCATCACATGAGAGTTGAGTTTTCTCCTCTCCTCACTTTTGTTCCATCACCTGTCACTTGAGTTTTCTCCTCTCCTCACTTTTGTTCCATCACCTGACACTTGAGTTTTCTCCTCTCCTCACTTTTGTTCCATCAACTGAGACTTGAGTTTTCTCCTCTCCTCACTTTTGTTTCATCACCTGAGACTTGAGTTTTCTCCTCTCCTCACTTTTGTTCCATCACCTGACACTTGAGTTTTCTCCTCTCCTCACTTTTGTTCCATCACCTGAGACTTGAGTTTTCTCCTCTCCTCACTTTTGTTCCATCACCTGAGACTTGAGTTTTCTCCTCTCCTCACTTTTGTTCCATCACCTGAGACTTGAGTTTTCTCCTCACCTCAGGATCGTCTTCAGAGCTGCACTTGAGGTATATAAAGGACGTGTTGTCGTCCGCGGCCTCGCCGCCCAAGCAGGTGGTGAGGTCCATCTGCTGTGGACTTCCCTCTCTGTGGACAAAGTCATCAAACGTTACAGTCGTCACACATTTCCATTTGTTGTATACATCCTTTTTGCTCCTCAAAATTCTACACACAATACCCCATAATGACTTTTTAGAATTGTTTGCAAATGTCTTCAAAAGAAGTAATAAAGGTATTGAAGCTCCAAGGTCAGCTGCATTGTGTTTCAACTGATCTTCCTTGAGATCTTCCTACAGCTTGATTGAAGTCCACCTGTGCTAAATTCATTTGGTTGGACATGATCTGGTAATGTGATTTCTTACTCTTTTATTTTTATTACATTTGCAAAATGGTTTTAAAAAAGCCATTAACATTGTCATGGGGGGTTGTGTGTAGAATTTTGAGGATGTAATAAATATATACCATTTTCATTTTCATTTCCCATTAATTCATTTATTTCAGGCAATGACATAAAAAAAGAAAATTACTAGGTAGACAACACATAGTGATATAAATGAATATAATGCAAAAGGTAAAGTACAGCAGGTAAGCGTGGTGATCCACTTTTGCATGACAGGGAAGAAGATAACTTATTTCATCTCACCCCCATTCCTCCAATCAGTGATCAATACATTGATTGTTACTTTGTTTAAGGGTTATTATACAGATGTTGTATCATGGTGGCATTACCACAGCTAACAATAATTATTACACTCTAACAATCATTTGTATCAATTATTTAGGAAGAATTAAAACACTTTGGTAATAGACAACATAACAACAATGGTAATAGACAACATAACAACAATGGTAATAGACAACATAACAACAATGGTAATAGACAACATAACAACAATGGTAATAGACAACATAACAACAATGGTAATAGACAACATAACAACAATGGTAATAGACAACATAACAACAATGGTAATAGACAACATAACAACAATGGTAATAGACAACATAACAACAATGGTAATAGACAACATAACAACAATGGTAATAGACAACATAACAACAATGGTAATAGACAACATAACAACAATGGTAATAGACAACATAACAACAATGGTAATAGACAGCATAACAACAATGGTAATAGACAACATAACAACAATGGTAATAGACAACATAACAACAATGGTAATAGACAACATAACAACAATTGTAGGAGACAACATAACAACAATGGTAATAGACAACATAACAACAATGGTAATAGACAACATAACAACAATGGTAATAGACAACATAACAACAATGGTAATAGACAACATAACAACAATGGTAATAGACAACATAACAACAATGGTAATAGACAACATAACAACAATGGTAATAGACAACATAACAACAATGGTAATAGACAACATAACAACAATGGTAATAGACAACATAACAACAATGGTAATAGACAACATAACAACAATGGTAATAGACAACATAACAACAATGGTAATAGACAACATAACAACAATGGTAATAGACAACATAACAACAATGGTAATAGACAACATAACAACAATGGTAATAGACAACATAACAACAATTGTAGGAGACAACATAACAACAATGGTAGGAGACAACATAACAACAATGGTAGGAGACAACATAACAACAATGGTATTAGACAACATAACAACAATGGTAGGAGACAACATAACAACAATGGTAGGAGACAACATAACAACAATGGTAGGAGACAACATAACAACAATGGTATTAGACAACATAACAACAATGGTAATAGACAACATAACAACAATGGTAGGAGACAACATAACAACAATGGTAGGAGACAACATAACAACAATGGTATTAGACAACATAACAACAATGGTAATAGACAACATAACAACAATGGTAATAGACAACATAACAACAATAGTAGGAGACAACATAACAACAATGGTAAGGAAACACAGAGCACATGTTAACACTTTGAGACAGAGTACAAGATCAGGGCAATATAAAGACCGTCATCTTTATATTTGAAGCAAACCCCATGTTTGTATAATAGTTTACATCCACTAATAGTTTGGCATTGTTTGTGTTGTCGGTCTACTTACTTCCTGCTCCGATAACGTGTTTCACGTTTGGTCGACTAACGGCCTCAAAATTCTCAATGACCTGTACAACAATGGCTGTTCTCTTCCTTCACTTCTCTGTCAACAAGATACTATCTGCCTAATACTCATTTCTTTCCATAACTCCAAGGAAGGCATTTGATCAAAAAACTATTTCCTCATTTTCCCAACCGCCCCCCAGAAGCAGAAATTGATCAGTTTCTCTCCTTTGACTCTGACCAACGACGTCTGATATCTGTCATATACAACTCAATTGGCCTTCTACATACACCTGACCTTCACTTGCCTGAGAATCCTGGGAGCGTGACCTTGGGACAACTTTACTGATGGGCAGTGGAGAGAGGCTGTGAGGCTGGTACACTATATGTGCCAGGCATGTGTAAGGTACTGCATAAAGTACATTGAAACAATACTAGACTGGGAGGCTGGTACACTATATGTGCCAGGCATGTGTAAGGTACTGCATAAAGTACATTGAAACAATACTAGACTGGGAGGCTGGTACACTATATGTGCCAGGCATGTGTAAGGTACTGCATAAAGTACATTGAAACAATGTTAGACTGTGAGGCTGGTACACTATATGTGCCAGGCATGTGTAAGGTACTGCATAAAGTACATTGAAACAATACTAGACTGTGAGGCTGGTACACTATATGTGCCAGGCATGTGTAAGGTACTGCATAAAGTACATTGAAACAATACTAGACTGGGAGGCTGGTACACTATATGTGCCAGGCATGTGTAAGGTACTGCATAAAGTACATTGAAACAATACTAGACTGTGAGGCTGGTACACTATATGTGCCAGGCATGTGTAAGGTACTGCATAAAGTACATTGAAACAATACTAGACTGTGAGGCTGGTACACTATATGTGCCAGGCATGTGTAAGGTACTGCATAAAGTACATTGAAACAATACTAGACTGTGAGGCTGGTACACTATATGTGCCAGGCATGTGTAAGGTACTGCATAAAGTACATTGAAACAATACTAGACTGTGAGGCTGGTACACTATATGTACCAGGCATGTGTAAGGTACTGCATAAAGTACATTGAAACAATGTTAGACTGTGAGGCTGGTACACTATATGTGCCAGGCATGTGTAAGGTACTGCATAAAGTACATTGAAACAATACTAGACTGTGAGGCTGGTACACTATATGTGCCAGGCATGTGTAAGGTACTGCATAAAGTACATTGAAACAATACTAGACTGTGAGGCTGGTACACTATATGTACCAGGCATGTGTAAGGTACTGCATAAAGTACATTGAAACAATGTTAGACTGTGAGGCTGGTACACTATATGTGCCAGGCATGTGTAAGGTACTGCATAAAGTACATTGAAACAATGTTAGACTGTGAGGCTGGTACACTATATGTGCCAGGCATGTGTAAGGTACTGCATAAAGTACATTGAAACAATACTAGACTGTGAGGCTGGTACACTATATGTGCCAGGCATGTGTAAGGTACTGCATAAAGTACATTGAAACAATACTAGACTGTGAGGCTGGTACACTATATGTGCCAGGCATGTGTAAGGTACTGCATAAAGTACATTGAAACAATGCTAGACTGTGAGGCTGGTACACTATATGTGCCAGGCATGTGTAAGGTACTGCATAAAGTACATTGAAACAATACTAGACTGTGAGGCTGGTACACTATATGTGCCAGGCATGTGTAAGGTACTGCATAAAGTACATTGAAACAATACTAGACTGGGAGGCTGGTACACTATATGTGCCAGGCATGTGTAAGGTACTGCATAAAGTACATTGAAACAATACTAGACTGTGAGGCTGGTACACTATATGTACCAGGCATGTGTAAGGTACTGCATAAAGTACATTGAAACAATGTTAGACTGTGAGGCTGGTACACTATATGTGCCAGGCATGTGTAAGGTACTGCATAAAGTACATTGAAACAATACTAGACTGTGAGGCTGGTACACTATATGTGCCAGGCATGTGTAAGGTACTGCATAAAGTACATTGAAACAATACTAGACTGTGAGGCTGGTACACTATATGTACCAGGCATGTGTAAGGTACTGCATAAAGTACATTGAAACAATACTAGACTGTGAGGCTGGTACACTATATGTGCCAGGCATGTGTAAGGTACTGCATAAAGTACATTGAAACAATACTAGACTGTGAGGCTGGTACACTATATGTACCAGGCATGTGTAAGGTACTGCATAAAGTACATTGAAACAATGTTAGACTGTGAGGCTGGTACACTATATGTGCCAGGCATGTGTAAGGTACTGCATAAAGTACATTGAAACAATACTAGACTGTGAGGCTGGTACACTATATGTGCCAGGCATGTGTAAGGTACTGCATAAAGTACATTGAAACAATACTAGACTGTGAGGCTGGTACACTATATGTACCAGGCATGTGTAAGGTACTGCATAAAGTACATTGAAACAATGTTAGACTGTGAGGCTGGTACACTATATGTGCCAGGCATGTGTAAGGTACTGCATAAAGTACATTGAAACAATGTTAGACTGTGAGGCTGGTACACTATATGTGCCAGGCATGTGTAAGGTACTGCATAAAGTACATTGAAACAATACTAGACTGTGAGGCTGGTACACTATATGTGCCAGGCATGTGTAAGGTACTGCATAAAGTACATTGAAACAATACTAGACTGTGAGGCTGGTACACTATATGTGCCAGGCATGTGTAAGGTACTGCATAAAGTACATTGAAACAATGCTAGACTGTGAGGCTGGTACACTATATGTGCCAGGCATGTGTAAGGTACTGCATAAAGTACATTGAAACAATACTAGACTGTGAGGCTGGTACACTATATGTGCCAGGCATGTGTAAGGTACTGCATAAAGTACATTGAAACAATACTAGACTGGGAGGCTGGTACACTATATGTGCCAGGCATGTGTAAGGTACTGCATAAAGTACATTGAAACAATACTAGACTGTGAGGCTGGTACACTATATGTGCCAGGCATGTGTAAGGTACTGCATAAAGTACATTGAAACAATACTAGACTGTGAGGCTGGTACACTATATGTGCCAGGCATGTGTAAGGTACTGCATAAAGTACATTGAAACAATACTAGACTGTGAGGCTGGTACACTATATGTGCCAGGCATGTGTAAGGTACTGCATAAAGTACATTGAAACAATACTAGACTGTGAGGCTGGTACACTATATGTACCAGGCATGTGTAAGGTACTGCATAAAGTACATTGAAACAATGTTAGACTGTGAGGCTGGTACACTATATGTGCCAGGCATGTGTAAGGTACTGCATAAAGTACATTGAAACAATACTAGACTGTGAGGCTGGTACACTATATGTGCCAGGCATGTGTAAGGTACTGCATAAAGTACATTGAAACAATACTAGACTGTGAGGCTGGTACACTATATGTGCCAGGCATGTGTAAGGTACTGCATAAAGTACATTGAAACAATGCTAGACTGTGAGGCTGGTACACTATATGTGCCAGGCATGTGTAAGGTACTGCATAAAGTACATTGAAACAATACTAGACTGTGAGGCTGGTACACTATATGTGCCAGGCATGTGTAAGGTACTGCATAAAGTACATTGAAACAATACTAGACTGGGAGGCTGGTACACTATATGTGCCAGGCATGTGTAAGGTACTGCATAAAGTACATTGAAACAATACTAGACTGGGAGGCTGGTACACTATATGTGCCAGGCATGTGTAAGGTACTGCATAAAGTACATTGAAACAACGCTAGACTGTGAGGCTGGTACACTATATGTGCCAGGCATGTGTAAGGTACTGCATAAAGTACATTGAAACAATACTAGACTGTGAGGCTGGTACACTATATGTGCCAGGCATGTGTAAGGTACTGCATAAAGTACATTGAAACAATACTAGACTGTGAGGCTGGTACACTATATGTGCCAGGCATGTGTAAGGTACTGCATAAAGTACATTGAAACAATACTAGACTGTGAGGCTGGTACACTATATGTGCCAGGCATGTGTAAGGTACTGCATAAAGTACATTGAAACAATACTAGACTGTGAGGCTGGTACACTATATGTGCCAGGCATGTGTAAGGTACTGCATAAAGTACATTGAAACAATACTAGACTGTGAGGCTGGTACACTATATGTACCAGGCATGTGTAAGGTACTGCATAAAGTACATTGAAACAATGTTAGACTGTGAGGCTGGTACACTATATGTGCCAGGCATGTGTAAGGTACTGCATAAAGTACATTGAAACAATGTTAGACTGTGAGGCTGGTACACTATATGTGCCAGGCATGTGTAAGGTACTGCATAAAGTACATTGAAACAATACTAGACTGTGAGGCTGGTACACTATATGTGCCAGGCATGTGTAAGGTACTGCATAAAGTACATTGAAACAATGCTAGACTGTGAGGCTGGTACACTATATGTGCCAGGCATGTGTAAGGTACTGCATAAAGTACATTGAAACAATACTAGACTGTGAGGCTGGTACACTATATGTGCCAGGCATGTGTAAGGTACTGCATAAAGTACATTGAAACAATACTAGACTGGGAGGCTGGTACACTATATGTGCCAGGCATGTGTAAGGTACTGCATAAAGTACATTGAAACAATACTAGACTGGGAGGCTGGTACACTATATGTGCCAGGCATGTGTAAGGTACTGCATAAAGTACATTGAAACAACGCTAGACTGTGAGGCTGGTACACTATATGTGCCAGGCATGTGTAAGGTACTGCATAAAGTACATTGAAACAATACTAGACTGTGAGGCTGGTACACTATATGTGCCAGGCATGTGTAAGGTACTGCATAAAGTACATTGAAACAATACTAGACTGTGAGGCTGGTACACTATATGTGCCAGGCATGTGTAAGGTACTGCATAAAGTACATTGAAACAATACTAGACTGTGAGGCTGGTACACTATATGTGCCAGGCATGTGTAAGGTACTGCATAAAGTACATTGAAACAATACTAGACTGTGAGGCTGGTACACTATATGTGCCAGGCATGTGTAAGGTACTGCATAAAGTACATTGAAACAATACTAGACTGTGAGGCTGGTACACTATATGTGCCAGGCATGTGTAAGGTACTGCATAAAGTACATTGAAACAATGTTAGACTGGGAGGCTGGTACACTATATGTGCCAGGCATGTGTAAGGTACTGCATAAAGTACATTGAAACAATACTAGACTGTGAGGCTGGTACACTATATGTGCCAGGCATGTGTAAGGTACTGCATAAAGTACATTGAAACAATACTAGACTGTGAGGCTGGTACACTATATGTGCCAGGCATGTGTAAGGTACTGCATAAAGTACATTGAAACAATACTAGACTGTGAGGCTGGTACACTATATGTGCCAGGCATGTGTAAGGTACTGCATAAAGTACATTGAAACAATACTAGACTGTGAGGCTGGTACACTATATGTGCCAGGCATGTGTAAGGTACTGCATAAAGTACATTGAAACAATACTAGACTGTGAGGCTGGTACACTATATGTGCCAGGCATGTGTAAGGTACTGCATAAAGTACATTGAAACAATACTAGACTGTGAGGCTGGTACACTATATGTACCAGGCATGTGTAAGGTACTGCATAAAGTACATTGAAACAATACTAGACTGTGAGGCTGGTACACTATATGTGCCAGGCATGTGTAAGGTACTGCATAAAGTACATTGAAACAATACTAGACTGTGAGGCTGGTACACTATATGTGCCAGGCATGTGTAAGGTACTGCATAAAGTACATTGAAACAATACTAGACTGTGAGGCTGGTACACTATATGTGCCAGGCATGTGTAAGGTACTGCATAAAGTACATTGAAACAATACTAGACTGTGAGGCTGGTACACTATATGTACCAGGCATGTGTAAGGTACTGCATAAAGTACATTGAAACAATGTTAGACTGTGAGGCTGGTACACTATATGTGCCAGGCATGTGTAAGGTACTGCATAAAGTACATTGAAACAATGTTAGACTGTGAGGCTGGTACACTATATGTGCCAGGCATGTGTAAGGTACTGCATAAAGTACATTGAAACAATACTAGACTGTGAGGCTGGTACACTATATGTACCAGGCATGTGTAAGGTACTGCATAAAGTACATTGAAACAATACTAGACTGTGAGGCTGGTACACTATATGTGCCAGGCATGTGTAAGGTACTGCATAAAGTACATTGAAACAATACTAGACTGTGAGGCTGGTACACTATATGTGCCAGGCATGTGTAAGGTACTGCATAAAGTACATTGAAACAATACTAGACTGTGAGGCTGGTACACTATATGTGCCAGGCATGTGTAAGGTACTGCATAAAGTACATTGAAACAATACTAGACTGTGAGGCTGGTACACTATATGTGCCAGGCATGTGTAAGGTACTGCATAAAGTACATTGAAACAATGCTAGACTGTGAGGCTGGTACACTATATGTGCCAGGCATGTGTAAGGTACTGCATAAAGTACATTGAAACAATACTAGACTGGGAGGCTGGTACACTATATGTGCCAGGCATGTGTAAGGTACTGCATAAAGTACATTGAAACAATACTAGACTGTGAGGCTGGTACACTATATGTGCCAGGCATGTGTAAGGTACTGCATAAAGTACATTGAAACAATACTAGACTGTGAGGCTGGTACACTATATGTGCCAGGCATGTGTAAGGTACTGCATAAAGTACATTGAAACAATACTAGACTGTGAGGCTGGTACACTATATGTGCCAGGCATGTGTAAGGTACTGCATAAAGTACATTGAAACAATACTAGACTGTGAGGCTGGTACACTATATGTGCCAGGCATGTGTAAGGTACTGCATAAAGTACATTGAAACAATACTAGACTGTGAGGCTGGTACACTATATGTGCCAGGCATGTGTAAGGTACTGCATAAAGTACATTGAAACAATACTAGACTGTGAGGCTGGTACACTATATGTGCCAGGCATGTGTAAGGTACTGCATAAAGTACATTGAAACAATACTAGACTGTGAGGCTGGTACACTATATGTGCCAGGCATGTGTAAGGTACTGCATAAAGTACATTGAAACAATACTAGACTGTGAGGCTGGTACACTATATGTACCAGGCATGTGTAAGGTACTGCATAAAGTACATTGAAACAATACTAGACTGTGAGGCTGGTACACTATATGTGCCAGGCATGTGTAAGGTACTGCATAAAGTACATTGAAACAATACTAGACTGTGAGGCTGGTACACTATATGTGCCAGGCATGTGTAAGGTACTGCATAAAGTACATTGAAACAATACTAGACTGTGAGGCTGGTACACTATATGTGCCAGGCATGTGTAAGGTACTGCATAAAGTACATTGAAACAATACTAGACTGTGAGGCTGGTACACTATATGTGCCAGGCATGTGTAAGGTACTGCATAAAGTACATTGAAACAATACTAGACTGGGAGGCTTGACATCACCAAAAGTGATTCCAATAACACAACTCAGACAGAGTTGACCGCTGCCCCCCCACCCCCCCCCCCCACCCCCCACCCCCCAAACCCTATTCCCTGTGTTTGTTTACTTTTAGGTTATATTTTATTGTATATCTTATGTTTTATTGATTTATTTTACCTTATCCAGTTTTCTATTTATTTTCAATATATTTTGTTGGGTTGAACCTATGGTTAGATATATTCATGTGTTTCTATATTTGTTGTGGGCACTAGGTGACAATTACCCTGGGAACTGAGCGGGTGGGTACTATAAGGGCGGGGCTTTATTATGTTTATTGTAACACCTCAACTTGCTGTTACCATGTTCTGTCATACTGTACTCTCTGCAAAATTCAATACAAATATTTTGGAGGAAAAAAAAGGTGTTGCATACCTTAATGAATCATCAATTAGAAGATTGATGACTAGATGAAGTAAATATAAGAATAATATTCTTCCATCTGCTCCTTTCTGATCATGGAAATGTATAAGAAACAAAAACTAACTTATGTGCATCTTCATGAAAGGAATACAAAGAAAGGATGATGAAGATGACAACATACCCGACTGAGTCCACGCAACACAAACAAATACACTGATAGTCCTTCTGTTTGCTGCTAGTCCTTCTGTTTGCTGATAGTCCTTCTGTTTGCTGCTAGTCCTTCTGTTTGCTGCTAGTCCTTCTGTTTGCTGCTGCTAGTCCTTCTGTTTGCTGCTCGTCCTTCTGTTTGCTGCTAGTCCTTCTGTTTGCTGCTAGTCCTTCTGTTTGCTGCTCGTCCTTCTGTTTGCTGATAGTCCTTCTGTTTGCTGCTAGTCCTTCTGTTTGCTGCTAGTCCTTCTGTTTGCTGATAGTCCTTCTGTTTGCTGATAGTCCTTCTGTTTGCTGATAGTCCTTCTGTTTGCTGCTAGTCCTTCTGTTTGCTGATAGTCCTTCTGTTTGCTGCTAGTCCTTCTGTTTGCTGCTAGTCCTTCTGTTTGCTGATAGTCCTTCTGTTTGCTGATAGTCCTTCTGTTTGCTGCTAGTCCTTCTGTTTGCTGATAGTCCTTCTGTTTGCTGATAGTCCTTCTGTTTGCTGCTAGTCCTTCTGTTTGCTGCTAGTCCTTCTGTTTGCTGATAGTCCTTCTGTTTGCTGATAGTCCTTCTGTTTGCTGCTAGTCCTTCTGTTTGCTGATAGTCCTTCTGTTTGCTGCTAGTCCTTCTGTTTGCTGCTAGTCCTTCTGTTTGCTGATAGTCCTTCTGTTTGCTGCTCGTCCTTCTGTTTTGCTGCTAGTCCTTCTGTTTGCTGCTAGTCCTTCTGTTTGCTGCTAGTCCTTCTGTTTGCTGCTCGTCCTTCTGTTTGCTGATAGTCCTTCTGTTTGCTGCTCGTCCTTCTGTTTGCTGCTAGTCCTTCTGTTTGCTGCTCGTCCTTCTGTTTGCTGATAGTCCTTCTGTTTGCTGCTCGTCCTTCTGTTGCTGCTAGTTCTTCTGTTTGCTGCTAGTCCTTCTGTTTGCTGCTAGTCCTCTGTTTGTTGCTCGTCCTTCTGTTTGCTGCTAGTCCTTCTGTTTGCTGATAGTCCTTCTGTTTGCTGCTCGTCCTTCTGTTTGCTGCTAGTCCTTCTGTTTGCTGCTCGTCCTTCTGTTTGCTGCTAGTCCTTCTGTTTGCTGCTAGTCCTTCTGTTTGCTGATAGTCCTTCTGTTTGCTGCTAGTCCTTCTGTTTGCTGCTAGTCCTTCTGTTTGCTGCTCGTCCTTCTGTTTGCTGCTCGTCCTTCTGTTTGTTAGGTGGAATGTGGCAGGTGTAGTTTGCAGGTGCATGACACCTGGAAGGTGTTGTCCCTCGCTCCTCATTGGTCCTCCTTTGCCTTGATGACGTCACTTGCCCGCAGGTTGAGGAAGTCAGCGCCTGTCGACTTCCGTGCAGCGCTGGAATAATCTTCTTCAATATTCTCTTCATACTTTGTAATCTTATTATACTTACATTGAATAATCATCTAACATTATCTTTATACATTGTACTCTTTTGATACTTATATGGAATAATCAACATTAACATAGAGATTCTCTTCATAGATTGTAGTCTTTTTAACATCTATACTTATAGATTGTAAACACAAAATATATTTAAAATCTATACTACGTTATTGTTTGTAGATTTGTAAACACAAAAATATATTTAACATCTATACTATGTTATTGTTTGTAGATTGTAAAAGTAGAATATAAGGAACATCTATAGGTTGTAAACACGCTCGTATTAATGTTATGGACGTTCCTGCAAAAAGTACAAAGTGGTTGTGTTGTTTAGTGAGGATATGAAAGAGACATGTTGAAGGAAAGTCAGACATGTTGAAGCAGAGTAAGATATGTTGAAGGACAGTGAGACATGTTGAAGGACGGTGAGACATGTTGAAGGACGGTGAGACATGTTGAAAGAGAGTGAGACATGTTGAAGGAGAATAAGACATGCTGAAGTAGAGTGAGACATATTGAAGTAGAGTGAGACATGTTGAAGGACGGTGAGACATGTTGAAAGAGAGTGAGACATGTTGAAGGAGAATAAGACATGCTGAAGTAGAGTGAGACATATTGAAGTAGAGTGAGACATGTTGAAGGACAGTGAGACATGTTGAAGTAGAGTGAGACATGTTGAAGGGCAGTGAGACATGTTGAAAGAGAGTGAGACATGTTGAAGGAGAGTAAGACATGTTGAAGTAGAGTGAGACATGTTGAAGTAGAGTGAGACATGTTGAAGGACAGTGAGACATGTTGAAAGAGAGGGAGACATGTTGAAGGAGAGTAAGACATGTTGAAGGAGAATAAGACATGTTGAAGTAGAGTGAGACATGTTGAAGGACAGTGAGACATGTTGAAAGAGAGGGAGACATGTTGAAGGAGAATAAGACATGCTGAAGTAGAGTGAGACATATTGAAGTAGAGTGAGACATGTTGAAGGACAGTGAGACATGTTGAAGTAGAGTGAGACATGTTGAAGGGCAGTGAGACATGTTGAAAGAGAGTGAGACATGTTGAAAGAGAGGGAGACATGTTGAAGGAGAGTAAGACATGTTGAAGGAGAATAAGACATGTTGAAGTAGAGTGAGACATGTTGAAGGACAGTGAGACATGTTGAAAGAGAGGGAGACATGTTGAAGGAGAATAAGACATGCTGAAGTAGAGTGAGACATATTGAAGTAGAGTGAGACATGTTGAAGGACAGTGAGACATGTTGAAGTAGAGTGAGACATGTTGAAGGGCAGTGAGACATGTTGAAAGAGAGTGAGACATGTTGAAGGAGAGTAAGACATGTTGAAGTAGAGTGAGACATGTTGAAGTAGAGTGAGACATGTTGAAGGACAGTGAGACATGTTGAAAGAGAGGGAGACATGTTGAAGGAGAATAAGACATGTTGAAGTAGAGTGAGACATGTTGAAGGACAGTGAGACATGTTGAAAGAGAGGGAGACATGTTGAAGGAGAGTAAGACATGTTGAAGGAGAATAAGACATGTTGAAGTAGAGTAAGACATGTTGAAGGACAGTGAGACATGTTGAAAGAGAGGGAGACATGTTGAAGGAGAGTAAGACATGTTGAAGGAGAATAAGACATGTTGAAGTAGAGTAAGACATGTTGAAGGACAGTGAGGACATGTTGAAAGAGAGGGAGACATGTTGAAGGAGAGTACGACATGTTGAAGAACAATGAGACATGTTGAAGGAGAGCGAGAAATGTTGAAGTAGAGTAAGACATGTTGAAGTAGAGTAAGACATGTTGAAGGAGAGTAAGACATGTTGAAGTAGAGTAAGACATGTTGAAGGAGAGTAAGACATGTTGAAGTAGAGTAAGACATGTTGAAGTAGAGTAAGACATGTGAAGGACCAGTAGAACCAGACAGACAGACAGTCAGTAACATGCAGGAGACAAACAACAAAAGCAAACATGTTTTTCTTCATCTCCTTCTGGTGTGTCTGTCTGTGTGTGTGTGTGTGTGTGTGTGTGTGTGTGTGTGTGGTGTGTGTGCTGTGTGTGTGTGTGTCGTGTGTGTGTGTGTGTGTGTGTGTGTGTGTGTGTGTGTGTGTGTGTGTGTGTGTGTGTGTGTGTGTGTGTGTGTGTGTGTGTGTGTGTGTGTGTGTGTGTGTGTGTGTGAAGCAGGATCCCCGATGGGCTGTCTTTTTACACGTGACTTTTGCATCACTTTGGCGTGTAATATTTGTGTGGTGATCTCAGTGTGTAAAAGTGGTGATCTGAGTGTGTAAAAGTGGTGATCTCAGTGTGTAAAAGTGGTGATCTCAGTGTGTAAAAGTGGTGATCTCAGTGTGTAAAAGTGGTGATCTCAGTGTGTAAAAGTGGTGATCTCAGTGTGTAAAAGTGGTGATCTCAGTGTGTAAAAGTGGTGATCTCAGTGTGTAAAAGTGGTGATCTCTGTGTGTAAAAGTGGTGATCTGAGTGTGTAAAAGTGGTGATCTCAGTGTGTAAAAGTGGTGATCTCAGTGTGTAAAAGTGGTGATCTCAGTGTGTAAAAGTGGTGATCTCAGTGTGTAAAAGTGGTGATCTCAGTGTGTAAAAGTGGTGATCTCAGTGTGTAAAAGTGGTGATCTCAGTGTGTAAAAGTGGTGATCTCAGTGTGTAAAAGTGGTGATCTCAGTGTGTAAAAGTGGTGATCTCTGTGTGTAAAAGTGGTGATCTGAGTGTGTAAAAGTGGTGATCTCAGTGTGTAAAAGTGGTGATCTCAGTGTGTAAAAGTGGTGATCTCTGTGTGTAAAAGTGGTGATCTGAGTGTGTAAAAGTGGTGATCTCAGTGTGTAAAAGTGGTGATCTCAGTGTGTAAAAGTGGTGATCTCAGTGTGTAAAAGTGGTGATCTCAGTGTGTAAAAGTGGTGATCTCAGTGTGTAAAAGTGGTGATCTCTGTGTGTAAAAGTGGTGATCTGAGTGTGTAAAAGTGGTGATCTCAGTGTGTAAAAGTGGTGATCTCAGTGTGTAAAAGTGGTGATCTCAGTGTGTAAAAGTGGTGATCTCTGTGTGTAAAAGTGGTGATCTCAGTGTGTAAAAGTGGTGATCTCAGTGTGTAAAAGTGGTGATCTGAGTGTGTAAAAGTGGTGATCTCAGTGTGTAAAAGTGGTGATCTCAGTGTGTAAAAGTGGTGATCTCAGTGTGTAAAAGTGGTGATCTCTGTGTGTAAAAGTGGTGATCTCAGTGTGTAAAAGTGGTGATCTCAGTGTGTAAAAGTGGTGATCTGAGTGTGTAAAAGTGGTGATCTCAGTGTGTAAAAGTGGTGATCTCAGTGTGTAAAAGTGGTGATCTCAGTGTGTAAAAGTGGTGATCTCAGTGTGTAAAAGTGGTGATCTGAGTGTGTAAAAGTGGTGATCTCAGTGTGTAAAAGTGGTGATCTCAGTGTGTAAAAGTGGTGATCTCAGTGTGTAAAAGTGGTGATCTCAGTGTGTAAAAGTGGTGATCTCAGTGTGTAAAAGTGGTGATCTCTGTGTGTAAAAGTGGTGATCTCTGTGTGTAAAAGTGGTGATCTGAGTGTGTAAAAGTGGTGATCTCAGTGTGTAAAAGTGGTGATCTCAGTGTGTAAAAGTGGTGATCTCTGTGTGTAAAAGTGGTGATCTGAGTGTGTAAAAGTGGTGATCTCAGTGTGTAAAAGTGGTGATCTCAGTGTGTAAAAGTGGTGATCTCAGTGTGTAAAAGTGGTGATCTCAGTGTGTAAAAGTGGTGATCTCAGTGTGTAAAAGTGGTGATCTCAGTGTGTAAAAGTGGTGATCTCAGTGTGTAAAAGTGGTGATCTGAGTGTGTAAAAGTGGTGATCTCAGTGTGGTAAAAGTGGTGATCTCAGTGTGTAAAAGTGGTGATCTCAGTGTGTAAAAGTGGTGATCTCTGTGTGTAAAAGTGGTGATCTCAGTGTGTAATTAAAAGTGGTGATCTCAGTGTGTAAAAGTGGTGATCTGAGTGTGTAAAAGTGGTGATCTCAGTGTGTAAAAGTGGTGATCTCAGTGTGTAAAAGTGGTGATTGAATGCTGATCAGTGTGTAAAAGTGGTGATCTCAGTGTGTAAAAGTGGTGATCTCAGTGTGTAAAAGTGGTGATCTGAGTGTGTAAAAGTGGTGATCTCAGTGTGTAAAAGTGGTGATCTCAGTGTGTAAAAGTGGTGATCTCTGTGTGTAAAAGTGGTGATCTGAGTGTGTAAAAGTGGTGATCTCAGTGTGTAAAAGTGGTGATCTCAGTGTGTTAAAAGTGGTGATCTCAGTGTGTAAAAGTGGTGATCTCAGTGTGTAAAAGTGGTGATCTCAGTGTGTAAAAGTGGTGATCTCAGTGTGTAAAAGTGGTGATCTCAGTGTGTAAAAGTGGTGATCTCAGTGTGTAAAAGTGGTGATCTCAGTGTGTAAAAGTGGTGATCTCAGTGTGTAAAAGTGGTGATCTCAGTGTGTAAAAGTGGTGATCTCAGTGTGTAAAAGTGGTGATCTCAGTGTGTAAAAGTGGTGATCTCAGTGTGTAAAAGTGGTGATCTCAGTGTGTAAAAGTGGTGATCTCAGTGTGTAAAAGTGGTGATCTCAGTGTGTAAAAGTGGTGATCTCTGTGTGTAAAAGTGGTGATCTCTGTGTGTAAAAGTGGTGATCTGAGTGTGTAAAAGTGGTGATCTCAGTGTGTAAAAGTGGTGATCTCAGTGTGTAAAAGTGGTGATCTCAGTGTGTAAAAGTGGTGATCTGAGTGTGTAAAAGTGGTGATCTCAGTGTGTAAAAGTGGTGATCTCAGTGTGTAAAAGTGGTGATCTCAGTGTGTAAAAGTGGTGATCTCAGTGTGTAAAAGTGGTGATCTCAGTGTGTAAAAGTGGTGATCTCAGTGTGTAAAAGTGGTGATCTCTGTGTGTAAAAGTGGTGATCTGAGTGTGTAAAAGTGGTGATCTCAGTGTGTAAAAGTGGTGATCTCAGTGTGTAAAAGTGGTGATCTCAGTGTGTAAAAGTGGTGATCTGAGTGTGTAAAAGTGGTGATCTGAGTGTGTAAAAGTGGTGATCTCTGTGTGTAAAAGTGGTGATCTCAGTGTGTAAAAGTGGTGATCTCAGTGTGTAAAAGTGGTGATCTGAGTGTGTAAAAGTGGTGATCTCAGTGTGTAAAAGTGGTGATCTCTGTGTGTAAAAGTGGTGATCTCAGTGTGTAAAAGTGGTGATCTCTGTGTGTAAAAGTGGTGATCTCTGTGTGTAAAAGTGGTGATCTCAGTGTGTAAAAGTGGTGATCTCAGTGTGTAAAAGTGGTGATCTGAGTGTGTAAAAGTGGTGATCTCAGTGTGTAAAAGTGGTGATCTCAGTGTGTAAAAGTGGTGATCTCAGTGTGTAAAAGTGGTGATCTCAGTGTGTAAAAGTGGTGATCTCTGTGTGTAAAAGTGGTGATCTCTGTGTGTAAAAGTGGTGATCTCAGTGTGTAAAAGTGGTGATCTCAGTGTGTAAAAGTGGTGATCTGAGTGTGTAAAAGTGGTGATCTCAGTGTGTAAAAGTGGTGATCTCAGTGTGTAAAAGTAGCCCCTCATCCAACCCCCCAGATTATAAATAATGTAAATAATTCACTGTATATACTCTGATGATTAACTTGTGTGATGACTGTATTATGCTGATAGTTTATATTTGTACTGTAACGAACTGCTGATGTTGATTTTGTGTTCTTGAGTGAGTGATATTCAGAATTCCTATTGTTGTGAACATAGCAGGCCTGTAAGGTGATCGGCGAAGAAGGAGGAAGGTTGTTGTTGCGGAAATAAAAAAGGATAGACGTGCATGTGAAAGGAACAAGATAAGTAGAGCTTTGTTAGACAAGTTGCTCAATAAAAGTTAAAAAAAAAGTGTCAGACTTGGCGTGCACTTCTTCTGGTCGCTAAAGTACCATGAATTGATTAACGTGGACCCCAACTCAAACAAGTTGAAAGACTTATTTGTATGTTACTGTTTAGTAGTTGATCGTACGAATATGTACTGAACTGTGCAATCTACTCATAAAAGTTTCAATCAATCATGTAAAACATTTCGCTGCCAACCTGACAGACTAAATTCAGGTTCGTATTCGTCCGCTGCAATGAGACGTTAGTGCGCATGCGGGAGTGAGAGACGTTAGTGCGCATGCGGGAGTGAGAGACGTTAGTGCGCATGCGGGGGTGAGAGACGTTAATGCGCATGCGGGGGTGAAAGGTTGACGGCGGCTAAGCTAACAGCATCGTAAGTAGCTCCATGTGGAGGCTGAAAGGGAAGCCATCCAGTCACATTTCCCCGCTTTTAGCGGCTCCAGCGTCCTAGTTTAGCCCTGTGGAGGATCCCAGCTTGTCTGTGCGCACAATGAAAGGGTGAGTGACACCATTTAAGCGCATTAGCACATGTCAACTTAGACGGCTAGCCAGCTAGCATGCTAAGCTAGTTTCATCTCGGTGCCGCAGCCCACAAGAATGACTACAAAGATAACAAGAATTACTACAAAGCTAAGAAGAATTAGTAGAACGCTAAGAAGAATTAGCAGAAAGCTAAGAATAACAAGGCACCATTAGTGACTCCACTTTAGGACTAACTCGCGCTAGCTAGCTCGAAATGAACAGCCTCCATGATGACGTCATCCGTGACGATGACGTCACAGCGCTGCCAATTGTTGCTTGAGCTGCTAGTGCGTGTGTTGAGAGGGCTGCAACCATTCTGTGACGCTCTCATTTGTCTTACAAGGATACCAAACCATTGAGTGAGTATGAATGGATTGAGTAAATTGATCAAAGGAATAACAAAAGCGGCGGTGTAAGTTCATAAAAAGAAAAACAAAAGCAGCGGTGTAAGTGTGAAGTAAAAATGGATCCTGCAGGTGAAGTTTCCTATATTGCTGTTATCTCTGGTAAAGAATGATGTGGAAATGGAATATGATATAAGCAATAATTCATGATATTATTGGAAGGAAATGACGAAATAATGATACAATTACAGAACTATGCTTTCACGTTTTATCAAAAATAAAATGCAAGCACTTAGGCTAGAATTAACAAGAGTAAACTGCTCTCATTTTCAACATTTTAACAGTAGATGGAGCTGCTATGTCTGCTCTTGTTTTTCAACATAAAATACAAGACACATTTCAAAACAAAATGCAACCATCGTACTCTCATTTTAATAAACGGCTACGACGGCATTAAAAGTCACAACAACAAAGCCACAACACAACAATATAAAAACACAACTATACACCAAAGCATGAAAACATAAAGCCACAAGACAACTATAAGCCACAAGACAACTATAAACCCCAACACAGCAATTATATGCCACAACACAAGTGTACGCCAAAACATAAAGCTACAAATCAACAAGCATAAGCCAAAACACAACAATGTAAAGCCAGAACACAACTATAAGCCAAAACACAACAACTATAAGCCACAACGCAACGACTATAAGCCACAACACAACAAGTGTAAGCTAAAACACAAAAATATAAAGCCACAACAGAATAAGCATAAGCCACAACACAACTATAAGCGACAAAATCACTCTGAACCAAAACACAACAAAATAAAGCCATGAACTGATGAAGGTGGACCCCGACTTGAACAAGTTGAAAAACATTTTGGGGTGTTACCATTTAGTGGTCAATTGTATGCAATATGTACTGTCCTGTGCAATCTACTAATAAAAGTTTCAATCAAAACACAGAAACATAAAGCCTCACCACAACAACTATAAGCCAAAACACAACAATAGAAAGCCACAACACAACAATACAAAGCCACAACACAACAACTATAAGCCAAAACACAACAATACAAAGCCACAACATAAGTATAAACCAAAACAACAGGATAAAGCCACAACTCATGTATAAGCCAAAACACAACCATATCAAGCCACAATACAAATTTAAGCCAAAACACAACAATATTAAGCCAAAACACAAGTATAAGCCAAAGTACAACAATATCAAACCACAACACAAGTTTAAGCCACAATACAAAGCCACAACACAACAATATAAAGCGACAACACAACAATATAAGGCCACAATACAAGTATAAGCCAAAATACAACAATATAAAGCCAAAACACATGTATAAGCCAAAACTAAAGTATAAGCCACAACACAAGTGTAAACCAAAACAACAAGATAAAGCCACAAAACAAGTATAAGCCAAACCACAACAATATAAAGCCAAAATACAAGTATAAGCCAAAATACAACAATATAAAACCACAACACAAGTTTAAGCCACAACACAACAATACAAAGCCACAACACAACAATACAAAGCCACAACACAACAATACGAAGCCACAATACAAGTATAAGCCAAAATACAACAATACAAAGCCACAATACAAGTATAAACTAAAATACAACAATACAAAGCCACAACACAAGTATAAGCCAAAATACAACAATATAAAGTCACAATACAAGAATAATCTAAAATACAACAATACAAAGCCACAACACAATTATAAGCCAAAACACAATATGAAGCCACAATACAAGTATAAACTAAAAAACAGCAATACAAAGCCACAACACAACAACTATAAGTCAAAAGACAACGATATAAAGTTGTTTTGTGGCTTTATATTATTGTGTTGTGGTGTTTATTTGTTGTGACTTTTGCTATTGTGTTGTTTCTGAAAGTTGTTGTAATTTATCATGTCTTGTTTGTATTTGTTGTGACCTTTTTTAGCTATCTGCCATTTTTCTTGAGATGATGTCTGACTTAAGTAACGTCCTTTAAAATGTTCAACTTCATATGAAGTCTGTTGTTCTTTAATCCAATGTTTTAATCTTTTTCTAGTATGGATAAAAGGAATTTTTCAATGAAAAGGGAATTTTTCATTCCTTTTTCAAACATTCTTGTATTTTCTGAAAGACCAACAGGCCAAGCACAGATGAATAGAGAGAGGATCCCTTTATTTGTTTTACTCTACACAGCTACAATGGGATTAAAAGCTTTTATTGCCACTTAACAAATACACTGAGATTAAAAGCTTTTATTGTCACTATACAGAAGTACAATGAGATTAAAAGATTTTATTGTCACAATACACAAGTACAATGAGATTAAAAACTTTTATTGTCACTATACAGAAGTACAATTAGATTAAAAACTTTTATTGTCACTATACAGAAGTACAATGAGATTAAAAGCTTTTATTGTCACTATACACAGGTACAATGAGATTACCGTAAAAGCTTTTATTGTCACAATACACAGGTACAATGAGATTAAAAGCTTTTATTGTCACAATACACAGGTACAATAAGATTAAAAGCTTTTATTGTCACTATACACAGCTACAATGAGATTAAAAGCTTTTATTTTCACTATACACAGGTACAATGAGATTAAAAGCTTTTATTTTCACTATACACAGGTACAATGAGATTAAAAGCAACTCCAGTATCAGTGCGGCGGTCTATAAAAATTGAAAACATAAGAAGGAAAGTAAAAGACAGGTGGTAAGGTGCACAGTGCAGTTCTGAGAAGGAATATTCTGAATGTGTTGTTTAAAAATTATACTATATACATATATGGACGTAGATGTGTTGTTCAAATACTATACTATATACAGTGCGTATATATATATATATCTATATATATATACACACACATACATACATGCAGTGTATATAGATGCAAAGTGTTATATTTGGAGTATTAAAGGCCTACTGAAATGAGATGTTCTTATTTAAACGAGGACAGCAGGGCCATTCTATGTGTCATACTTGATCATTTCGCAATATTGCCATATTTTTGCTGAAAGGATTTAGTAGAGAAAATCGAAGATAAAGTTCGCAACTTTTGGTCGCTCTCAAAAAAGCTCTGCCTTTCCTGGAAGTAGTGCGCGTGACGTCACAGATTGTCGGGCTCTTCATATCCACCCATTGATTACAATCATGGACGCCAGCAGCGCGAGCGATTCTGACCGAGAAAGTGACTGTTTCCCCATTAATTTGAGCGAGGATGAAGGATTCGTGTTTGAGGATATTGATAGCGACGGACTAGAAAAAAAAAAAAAGAAAAAAAGCGACATCTCCGGGCGACGGCAGTGTGAGCGTTTCAGATTTAATTAGACACATGTATTAGTTTAATTCTGGAATATCCCTTATCTGCTTATTGTTTTAAGTCTTTTAGCGAGATTTTAAAGATTGTAAAGTAAAAATTGTAAAGACATACCTTGAGGTCGGATGGCTGCGTTGATCACACTGTGTCTCAAAGAGAACCCAAGGAGCCAAGCTCACAGCTGCTGCAGAACGACAAATAATCCCCAGATGTCTTCGGTAAGATATATATCACAATTTCCCCATCCAAAAACATGCTGGTTGACGTAGAGAAAACATGTTCGCTTGACCGCTCTGCTTTCACAACACACAAAGTAACAACCGGCTGGGTCTCGGTGCTAAAGACAGCTGGAATCCACCGCTTTCCACCAACAGCATTGTTCTTTATAGTCTTCGTTATTAAATGAACAAATTGCAAAAGATTCAGCAACACAGATGTCCAAAATGCTGTATAATTATGCGGTTAAAGCAGACGACTTTTAGCTGTGTGTGTGCGCAGCGCTAATATTTCGTCACAGTCTGTGACGTCAAGCGTACACGTCATCATTCCGCGACGTTTTCAACAAGAAACTCCCGGGAAATTTCAAATTGCAATTAAGTAAACTAAAAAGGCTGTATTGGCATGTATTGGACGGCGTGGCGCAGTGGTAGAGCGGCCGTGCGCAACCCGAGGGTCCCTGGTTCAATCCCCACCTAGTACCGACCTCGTCACGTCTGTTGTGTCCTGAGCAAGACACTTCACCCTTACTCCTGATGGGTGCTGGTTAGCGCCTTGCATGGCAGCTCCCTCCATCAGTGTGTGAGTGTGTGTGTGTGAATGTGGAAGTAGTGTCAAAGCGCTTTGAGTACCTTGAAGGTAGAAAAGCGCTATACAAGTACAACCCATTTAAAAGCGCTATACAAGTACAACCCATTTATAATTTATTTATTTATGTGTTGCAATGTTAATATTTCATCATTGAAATATAAACTATCAGACTGCGTGGTGGCTAGTAGTGGCTTTCAGTAGGCCTTTAAAAGAAGACCATGTCAAGGAAGTTGCTGACCATCAATTATTTCTTCAACTTTCTCATCCATTGTTGATGTTGGTGTGCAGGCTGTTGTATTGTTGTCTGGAAAATACAACAATCACACTCTCTTTGACTGTTATTCCGGTAGCCGCATGGAGCTGTGGGACGTGACGCCCCACAACATTGTTATCACTTGTCGTCTCTTTGACTGTTTTTCCAGTAGCCGCATGGAGCTGTGGGACGTGACGCCCCACAACATTGTCATCACTTCTTGTCTATTTGACTGTTGTTCCAATAGCCGCATGGAGCTGTGGGATGTGACGCCCCACAACATTGTTATCACTTGTCGTCTCTTTGACTGTTTTTCCAGTAGCCGCATGGAGCTGTGGGACGTGACGCCCCACAACATTGTCATCACTTCTTGTCTATTTGACTGTTGTTCCAATAGCCGCATGGAGCTGTGGGACGTGACGCCCCACAACATTGTTATCACTTGTCGTCTCTTTGACTGTTGTTTCAATAGCCGCATGGAGCTGTGGGACGTGACGCCCCACAACATTGTTATCACCTGTCGTCTCTTTGACTGTTGTTCCAGTAGCCGCATGGAGCTGTGGGACGTGACGCCCCACAACATTGTTATCACCTGTCGTCTCTTTAACTGTTGTTCCAGTAGCCGCATGGAGCTGTGGGACGTGACGCTCCACAACATTGTTATCACCTGTCGTCTCTTTGACTGTTGTTCCAATAGCCGCATGGAGCTGTGGGACGTGACGCTCCACAACATTGTTATCACCTGTCGTCTCTTTGACTGTTGTTCCAGTAGCCGCATGGAGCTGTGGGACGTGACGCCCCACAACATTGTCATCACTTCTTGTCTATTTGACTGTTGTTCCAATAGCCGCATGGAGCTGTGGGACGTGACGCCCCACAACATTGTTATCACCTGTCGTCTCTTTGACTGTTGTTCCAGTAGCCGCATCGAGCTGGGGGATGTGACGCCCCACAACATTGTTATCACCTGTCGTCTCTTTGACTGTTGTTCCAGTAGCCGCATCGAGCTGTGGGACGTGACGCCCCACAACATTATCACCTGTCGTCTCTTTGACTGTTGTTCCAGTAGCCGCATGGAGCTGTGGGACGTGACGCTCCACAACATTGTTATCACCTGTCGTCTCTTTGACTGTTGTTCCAATAGCCGCATGGAGCTGTGGGACGTGACGCCCCACAACATTATCACCTGTCGTCTCTTTGACTGTTGTTCCAGTAGCCGCATCGAGCTGGGGGATGTGACGCCCCACAACATTGTTATCACCTGTCGTCTCTTTGACTGTTGTTCCAGTAGCCGCGTGGAGCTGTGGGACGTGACGCCCCACAACATTGTTATCACCTGTCGTCTCTTTGACTGTTGTTCCAGTAGCCGCATCGAGCTGGGGGATGTGACGCCCCACAACATTGTTATCACCTGTCGTCTCTTTGACTGTTGTTCCAGTAGCCGCATCGAGCTGGGGGATGTGACGCCCCACAACATCAAGCAGCTGAAGCGTCTGAACCAGGTCATCTTCCCTGTCAGCTACAACGACAAGTTCTACAAGGATGTGCTGGAGGTGGGCGAGCTGGCCAAGCTAGGTGAGGCATGGTGTGGCGTGGCCTTCCTGTTGCTTGTGTTAAAAAGTCCTGTCTGGCAGCGTACTTCAACGACATCGCGGTGGGGGCCGTGTGCTGCAGAGTGGACCACTCTCAGAACCAGAAGAGGTTGTACATCATGACACTGGGCTGTCTGGCACCCTACCGGAGGCTCGGCATTGGTAAGGAGCATATTTTGGGCTGTGGTTTCTTTGTAACCTCCGTGGTCCTGGCAGGTACAAAGATGCTGAATCATGTGCTCAACATCTGCGAGAAGGATGGCACTTTTGACAACATTTACCTGTAAGTATCCTCAACCTTCATCTTAAAGAAGCACTCACATTCTACTCTTACACCTGGGAGTACTTTCATCTTAAAGAAGCACTCACAGTCCACTCTTACACCTGGGAGTCCGCAATGACTCTGGGTGTAACCATCAATCATCTTCCTTCCCAATCATATACATATCATTTTAAAAGCACTATCCATACTAGAAAGAGCAGCAGACTGTCTATGAATACTTTTAATGACAAGGACGTTACTTACGTCTGTCTGTGACGTCTTCTCAAGAAGAATGGCAGGTAGCTACAGCAGCTGAGAAAAGTCACAACAAATACAAACATAACAATATAACTTTCAAAACAAAAACTTTCTGCCACAACACAATAATATAAATCCACAGCACAACTTTAAGCCACAAAGGACACAATGGAAGTGACAGTGGGGCAAGTTAGGTTGACGGAGCCACTTCCTGAACCTTGTAAATTAGTCTTATTGGGAAAAGTCCAACACTTCACTAAAGTTTTCAACTTCCTTATTCCACACTTTCTGTCTCAGGAAGTTACTTTTCTTCTGTCTTTCTCTTGTTGTTGTTTGTGTTCTGCTGGCGTAGATGTTTATAACCACTGCTCATTCAACCTGAACAAATGTTAATATCAATTTATATTGTATTTGTATTTCTATGTCAAAAACAACAGTCAAATTAGCAGGTAAATCTACTAGGGCTGCAAACAACAACTAACTTTGATTATCGATTAATCTGTCGATTATTACTTCGATTAATCGATTAGTAATCGGATAAAGGAGACAAACTACATCTCTATCCTTTCCAGTATTTTATTTTAAAAAAACAGCATACTGTCACCATGTTTTTTCAACTTTCCAAATAAAATAAGCAGAGAGGTAGTGACATGGCTAACGTTCGCTGTGGCAGTTGGTGTGAGTGGTAATACGGGAGAAAGAAAGATGCCGATATGATAACAAATGAAGGAAGAATTAATTCCCAAGAAAATCAGCAGGGGGTCCATGGTATGGCGGTGGTTTGTCTTCAAGCGGCAAGATGTTGAACAGACAAGCGTAATATGTCAAAAGCGTTGCTACAAAAAGTAGCAGCACTGCTAATTTGTAGCATCATTTGAAAAGTCACCCGCTAGAGAATGAAGAGTGCTTGAAACTCCACATGTCAACATCTACCTTTGGTGCCACACCCACAAAATGCGGGAGCTACCATTTCCAAATCAAAACAATATGACACAAATAGTCAACAACAGAAGGAGATAACGTCCACAGGAACCTACCACATAGCGAAGGACATACGCTATTTGATTTAATAATATGCAGCTCATTTTTATTTGACACTTATCGAAATATCTTGTGACATCATGCACAAAAGTGCACTTTATTTGTTTTAAACTATTGTAGTGGCGTTCTGTACAAAAAGTGCACTTTAATTGAGTGTTGTTTTGATATGTCATCTTAGCAGAGGTGGGTAGAGTAGCCAGAAATTGTACTCAAGTAAGAGTACAGTTACTTTAGAGATTTATTACTCAAGTAAAAGTAAGGAGTAGTCACCCAAATATTTACTTGAGTAAAAGTAAAAAGTATGTTGTGAAAAAACTACTCAAGTACTGAGTAACTGATGAGTAACCTGATTACGGCAACAAATAATGCACAAAAACATAAAAATAGCAATGAGCAAATTCAGATTCAGGAATATCTCTTAAGCAATTAAAACAATATTATATATTAAATAATAGTACATTAAAATAAAATTAAAAAATGGCACATTGAGCCACAATAACTTAACAGCACAATAGCCTCAGTAGGCATTCATTGATTTGATTGATTGATTGATTGGTTAATTAAAACATGTATTAGTAGATTGCACAGTACAGTATATATTCCGTACAATTGACCACTAAATGGTAACACCCCAATAAGTTTTTCAACGTTTATCAATTACTTAGTAAATGACCAAGTCGAGGTGATCTACCTCATATATACATATACACACACACATATCATTATATATATATATATATATATATATATATATATATATATATACATACATTTATATATACAGTATATAATTTATATTCATTTATTTTGCCGTTTTTGTTCACATGTTAAAGGTGTTTTAATGAATATACATCCATGTTTAACATATATATTCCTATCTTTCATGAAGACAAGAATATAAGTTGGTGTATTACCTGATTCTGATGACTTGCAATGATTGGAATCAGACGTTCACGTTTTCAAATGGAGGAGAAAAAAAGTTCCTCTTTTCTGTCTAATACCACATGAAAGTTGTTTGGTTTTTGGCATCTTATTTGTCCAGCTTCCATATTTGTTTTTATACACTTAACAAGAAATACATTGGCGGCAAACTCCATGGCTTGCTAGCTTGTTTACGCTGGCTTTTGGAGACTCTTATTTTGTTAGCGCAGGCGCGATGGAGCGGCACTTTTATTGTGAAGACAGGAACTGTGCGATCAGTCTTTAGGCTTTTGACGGGAAGTACGGTTGAAATAAAAAGTGTCTTTTTTCCTTTACACTTTTGATTGATTGATTGAAACTTTTATTATTAGATAGCACAGTACAGTACATATTCCGTACAATTGACCACTAAATGGCAACACCCCAATAAGTTTTTTAACTTGTTTAAGTCGGGTCATGTGACCACCTGGCTCTGTTTGATTGGTCCAAGGTCACCAGTGACTGCATGTGATTGGTGAAACGCAGGCCTGCCTAGATTCTACTTTGAAGCTCTGTCATTAACCAAAACAAACATTAATAGATCGATTAAAAAAAAGTAGCGAGCTAAATGTAGATAAATGGAACGGAGTAAAAGTAGCGTTTCTTCTCTATAAATATACTCAAGTAAAAGTATGTTGCAAAAAAACTACTCGTAGAAGTACAATTTATCCCAAAAGTTACTCAAGTAAATGTAACGGAGTAAATGTAGCGCGTTACTACCCACCTCTGCATCTTAGTGACATCATGTACAAAAGTGCACTCATAGCTTGTTTTAAAATGTCTCTGACAATCTTGCACTTTCTGTCTGGAAATGACATGAATGTTTGTGCCACTGTGCCAATAACTGTTTCATAAATACACTTTTGCTAAGTTGACTAAGTGGTGATTTTCCTCTGCATGAAAGTTTGAAATTAATGCAGTATGAAGAAGAATGTTTGAATGTAGACACATAGAATCATCATACCGCTGTGATTATATGCATCAAGTGTTCATTCAAGGCTAAGGCAAACTATCCACATACTGTATATATATATATATATATATATATATATGTGTATGGTCACAAACTATCCACATACTGTGTGTATATATATATATATATATATATATATATATATATATATATATATATATATATGGTGTATGGTCACAAACTATCCACATACTGTATATATATATATGGTGTATGGTCACAAACTATCCACATACTGTACGGTATATATATATATGGTGTATGGTCACATCCCTCTTACACACATGTAAAAGGGATGTGTACTATGGCTGTGAGTTGTTGTTGTTGTTTTTTTTCCCTTGGCCTCAGTCTGGACCCCCTCTCCAGGGGCCCAGGCTAAGACCGACTTTTTTTTTTTTTTTTTTTTTTTAAATCTTCTATTTTTTTCTCCCATTCCCCCCCACTTGTTTACCTGTATCTCATCTTTTTTGTAAGGGGCGCTGGAAGCCGGCAGACCCGTCAGCGATCCTGTTCTGTCTCCCTGTAATGTTTGTCTGATCTTGAATGGGATTGTGCTGAAAATTGTAATTTTCCTGAAGGAATAAATGAAGTACTAGATTTGAATAGAAGACCATATGGCCCAGCCCTACTAGCCCCTCATCAGACGTGCACATAGCATAGATCCAACCAATCAATGAATAAATTAATCGCCAACTATTTATATCATTCATTTTAATCCATTTAACCTATTAGTTGTTGCAGCCCTAAAATTGACTTTTATTTTTAATGTGAAGATTTTGGTTGCACTTTATTTGTGATATTAATATTGTATAATTTGATGTTGAAGCTGCAGGTAAATCTACTGTTATTTTGATGGTTATTTGTGACATTGTAATATTTGATTTTGAAGCTGCAGGTAAATCTACTGTTATTTTGATGGTTATTTGTGACATTGTAATATTTGATGTTGAAGCTGTAGGTAAATCTACTGTTATTTTGAAGGTTATTTGTGACATTATAATATTTGATGTTGAAGCAGCAGGTAATTCTGTTATTTTGAAGGTTATTGTGATATTTGATTTTGAAGCTGTAGGTAAGTCTGTTATTTTGATGGTTATTTGTGATATTGTAATATTTGATTTTGAAGCTGTAGGTAAGTTTAGTGTTATTTTGAAGATTATTTGTGATATTGTAATTATCTGATGTTGAAGCAGCAGGTAAATCTGTTATTTTGAAGGTTATTGTAATGTTTGATGTTGAAGCAGCAGGTAAGTCTCCTGTTATCTTGTAGGTTATTTGTGCTGTTGTAAAAGTTGATGTTGACTTGAAGATGACTGTCATCCTCAGTCACGTGCAGATCAGCAACGAGTCGGCCATGGACTTTTACCAGAAGTTTGGCTTTGAGATCATGGAGACCAAGAAGAACTACTACAAGAGGATAGAGCCGGCCGACGCCCACGTCCTGCAGAAGAGTCTGAAGAGTGCGGCCAGCCAAGAGCTCCAGAAGGCGGAGTGAACTGTGACAAACACAAAGGAGGCGACAAGCAGAACTCATTCGGGGGTGAATCTAAATTTCTTTTGGGGATTGGATTGGTTGTTTTTGTGCATATTTGATTGCTTCCCAGCCAGTTGACAGAGAGGCCGCCAGGTTGTGTCAGTTCAACATGTTTTCTTTTAAAGGTCTATTTTACATTGCACAGCTTGATGTTTCAGAGCTTCTCCTGGCTTTGTAACAACTAAGTCTTGGCTCAGCACTCCTCCTTCGCTGCCTTGCCCGAGGGTTTCTGCCGGCCCATGTCCACCTTCTTGGCCCCAGAGGAAGCTCTGACTCCACATGCATGTAGTGTCAGCATGCCTGAAGAATTTTATCTTTTCTGGAGCTCTATATTGTAAGACTTTTTAACCTGGAAATAAAGGAAGTACTATTTGCAGTAAACTTCATTTCTGCCTTGGAACCTTCAGGGCTCAAGTCAAAACAATAATCAACTTTAGATTGATCTATTAATGGCACTTTTTATTTTTCATTTGGATTTGTATGGAAGAAACTCAAATTATGCAATATTTGAAAGTGGTGTGCAGTCTTCATAACATTAAAGTGGATTACTTGTTATTTTTTAGCAGAGACACTTTTTTCAAATATCCCACTAACATTTGCAGGGATCAGAAGTGTTAAAAATAAATCATACATTCCAATTTTACATTTTCAACATTTACATCTCTAGATCAACTTCAGATCTAGCCATCTGGGGTAAGTTATTTTTTGTTCCTTTTTATGTCTGTTTTGTCAAAGAAACCCCATTTCATATCATACACACAATATGCAGTATTTTATATGACAATCACACAATATGCAGTATTTTATATGACAATCACACAATATGCAGTATTTTATATGACAATCACACAATATGCAGTATTTTATATGACAATCACACACAATATGCAGTATTTTATATGACAATCACACACAATATGCAGTATTTTATATGACAATCACACAATATGCAGTATTTTATATGACAATCACACAATATGCAGTATTTTATATGACAATCACACACAATATGCAGTATTTTATATGACAATCACACACAATATGCAGTATTTTATGACAATCACACAATATGCAGTATTTTATATGACAATCACACAATATGCAGTATTTTATGTGACAATCACAAAATATGCAGTATTTTATGACAATCACACAATATGCAGTATTTTATATGACAATCACACAATATGCAGTATTTTATGACAATCACACAATATGCAGTATTTTATATGACAATCACACACAATATGCAGTATTTTATATGACAATCACACACAATATGCAGTATTTTATATGACAATCACACACAATATGCAGTATTTTATATGACAATCACACAATATGCAGTATTTTTATGACAATCACACAATATGCAGTATTTTATATGACAATCACACAATATGCAGTATTTTATATGACAATCACACAATATGCAGTATTTTATATGACAATCACACAATATGCAGTATTTTATATGACAATCACACAATATGCAGTATTTTATATGACAATCACACAATATGCAGTATTTTATATGACAATCACACAATATGCAGTATTTTATATGACAATCACACAATATGCAGTATTTTATATGACAATCACACAATATGCAGTATTTTATATGACAATCACACACAATATGCAGTATTTTATATGACAATCACACACAATATGCAGTATTTTATATGACAATCACACACAATATGCAGTATTTTATATGACAATCACACAATATGCAGTATTTTATATGACAATCACACACAATATGCAGTATTTTATATGACAATCACACAATATGCAGTATTTTATATGACAATCACAAAATATGCAGTATTTTATGACAATCACACAATATGCAGTATTTTATATGACAATCACACAATATGCAGTATTTTATATGACAATCACACAAATTGCAGTATTTTATATGACAATCACACACAATATGCAGTATTTTATATGACAATCACACAATATGCAGTATTTTATTTGACAATCACACAATATGCAGTATTTTATATGACAATCACACAATATGCAGTATTTTATATGACAATCACACAATATGCAGTATTTTATATGACAATCACACACAATATGCAGTATTTTATATGACAATCACACACAATAGGCAGTATTTTATATGACAATCACACACAATATGCAGTATTTTATATGACAATCACACACAATATGCAGTATTTTATATGACAATCACACACAATATGCAGTATTTTATATGACAATCACACAATATGCAGTATTTTATATGACAATCACACACAATATGCAGTATTTTATATGACAATCACACAATATGCAGTATTTTATATGACAATCACAAATATGCAGTATTTTATGACAATCACACAATATGCAGTATTTTATGACAATCACACAATATGCAGTATTTTATATGACAATCACACAATATGCAGTATTTTATATGACAATCACACAATATGCAGTATTTTATATGACAATCACACAATATGCAGTATTTTATATGACAATCACACAATATGCAGTATTTTATATGACAATCACACAATATGCAGTATTTTATATGACAATCACACACATATGCAGTATTTTATATGACAATCACACAATATGCAGTATTTTATATGACAATCACACAATATGCAGTATTTTATATGACAATCACACAATATGCAGTATTTTATATGACAATCACACAATATGCAGTATTTTATATGACAATCACACACAATATGCAGTATTTTATATGACAATCACACACAATAGGCAGTATTTTATATGACAATCACACACAATATGCAGTATTTTATATGACAATCACACACAATATGCAGTATTTTATATGACAATCACACACAATATGCAGTATTTTATATGACAATCACACAATATGCAGTATTTTATATGACAATCACACACAATATGCAGTATTTTATATGACAATCACACAATATGCAGTATTTTATATGACAATCACAAAATATGCAGTATTTTATGACAATCACACAATATGCAGTATTTTATGACAATCACACAATATGCAGTATTTTATATGACAATCACACAATATGCAGTATTTTATATGACAATCACACAATATGCAGTATTTTATATGACAATCACACAATATGCAGTATTTTATATGACAATCACACAATATGCAGTATTTTATATGACAATCACACAATATGCAGTATTTTATATGACAATCACACAATATGCAGTATTTTATATGACAATCACACACAATATGCAGTATTTTATATGACAATCACACAATATGCAGTATTTTATATGACAATCACACAATATGCAGTATTTTATATGACAATCACACAATATGCAGTATTTTATATGACAATCACACAATATGCAGTATTTTATATGACAATCACACACAATATGCAGTATTTTATATGACAATCACACACAATAGGCAGTATTTTATATGACAATCACACACAATATGCAGTATTTTATATGACAATCACACACAATATGCAGTATTTTATATGACAATCACACACAATATGCAGTATTTTATATGACAATCACACACAATATGCAGTATTTTATATGACAATCACACAATATGCAGTATTTTATATGACAATCACACACAATATGCAGTATTTTATATGACAATCACACAATATGCAGTATTTTATATGACAATCACACAATATGCAGTATTTTATATGACAATCACACAATATGCAGTATTTTATATGACAATCACACAATATGCAGTATTTTATATGACAATCACACACAATATGCAGTATTTTATATGACAATCACACACAATAGGCAGTATTTTATATGACAATCACACACAATATGCAGTATTTTATATGACAATCACACACAATATGCAGTATTTTATATGACAATCACACACAATATGCAGTATTTTATATGACAATCACACAATATGCAGTATTTTATATGACAATCACACACAATATGCAGTATTTTATATGACAATCACACACAATATGCAGTATTTTATATGACAATCACACAATATGCAGTATTTTATATGACAATCACACACAATATGCAGTATTTTATATGACAATCACACACAATATGCAGTATTTTATATGACAATCACACAATATGCAGTATTTTATATGACAATCACACACAATATGCAGTATTTTATATGACAATCACACACAATAGGCAGTATTTTATATGACAATCACACACAATAGGCCGTATCCAACCCCCCCCCCCCCCCCCCCCCCCCTCATTGCTACTATTGAGCAGTGACTGTTTTATTGAAAATGGCAGCTTTGTGTTTTATTAGTCAAGATTGCAACTATTTTTCTGTACATTTCACCTTTTTTGCTCTTTTATTCTACTTAATATTTGAATAGTATTTTTAGTGGTTAGCAGTCCTGGGTTCAATTCCCAGGGTCAGGGTCTTTTGTCAAGTTTTCATGTTCTCCCTGTGACTGTGTGAGTTCTCCCCTCCCACCTCCCATGACATGCACCTGTGGATAGGCCCCTCCCACCTCCCATGACATGCACCTGGGGATAGGCCCCTCCCACCTCCCATGACATGCACCTGGGGATAGGCCCCTCCCACCTCCCATGACATGCACCTGGGGATAGGCCCCTCCCAACTCCCATGACATGCACCTGGGGATACGCCCCTCCCACCTCCCATGACATGCACCTGTGGATAGGCCCCTCCCACCTCCCATGACATGCACCTGGGGATACGCCCCTCCCACCTCCCATGACATGCACCTGTGGATAGGCCCCTCCCACCTCCCATGACATGCACCTGGGGATACGCCCCTCCCACCTCCCATGACATGCACCTGTGGATAGGCCCCTCCCACCTCCCATGACATGCACCTGTGGATAGGCACCTCCCATGACATGCACCTGGGGATACGCCCCTCCCACCTCCCCTGACATGCACCTGGGGATAGGCCCCTCCCACCTCCCCTGACATGCACCTGGGGATAGGCCCCTCCCAACTCCCATGACATGCACCTGTGGATAGGCCCCTCCCACCTCCCATGACATGCACCTGTGGATAGGCCCCTCCCACCTCCCATGACATGCACCTGTGGATAGGCCCCTCCCACCTCCCATGACATGCACCTGTGGATAGGCCCCTCCCACCTCCAAAGAGATGCAGCTGGGGATAGGCCCCTCCCACCTCCCATGACATGCACCTGTGGATAGGCCCCTCCCACCTCCCATGACATGCAACTGTGGATAGGCCCCTCCCACCTCCCATGACATGCACCTGTGGATAGGCCCCTCCCACCTCCCATGACATGCACCTGTGGATAGGCCCCTCCCACCTCCAAAGAGATGCACCTGGGGTGTGAATGTTGTCTATCTGTGTAGACGGGGTGGTGACTTGTCCAGGGTGTACTCCGCCTTCTGCCCGAGTGCAGCTGGGAAAGGCTCCAGCACCCATCCCCCGCGAGGGACAAGCGGTAGCAAGTAGATAGTTGGACTGCAAAAGATGTTAGTTAAGTAGATAGTTGGGCTGTAAAAGATGTTAGTTAAGTAGATAGATGGGCTGTAAAAGATGTTAGTTAAGTAGATAGATGGGCTGTAAAAGATGTTAGTTAAGTAGATAGATGGGCTGTAAAAGATGTTAGTTAAGTAGATAGTTGGGCTGTAAAAGATGTTAGTTAAGTAGATAGATGGGCTGTAAAAGATGTTAGTTAAGTAGATAGATGGGCTGTAAAAGATGTTAGTTAAGTAGATAGTTGGGCTGTAAAAGATGTTAGTTAAGTAGATAGATGGGCTGTAAAAGATGTTAGTTAAGTAGATAGATGGGCTGTAAAAGATGTTAGTTAAGTAGATAGATGGGCTGTAAAAGATGTTAGTTAAGTAGATAGTTGGGCTGTAAAAGATGTTAGTTAAGTAGATAGTTGGGCTGTAAAAGATGTTAGTTAAGTAGATAGATGGGCTGTAAAAGATGTTAGTTAAGTAGATAGATGGGCTGTAAAAGATGTTAGTTAAGTAGATAGATGGGCTGTAAAAGATGTTAGTTAAGTAGATAGTTGGGCTGTAAAAGATGTTAGTTAAGTAGATAGATGGGCTGTAAAAGATGTTAGTTAAGTAGATAGTTGGGCTGTAAAAGATGTTAGTTAAGTAGATAGATGGGCTGTAAAAGATGTTAGTTAAGTAGATAGATGGGCTGTAAAAGATGTTAGTTAAGTAGATAGATGGGCTGTAAAAGATGTTAGTTAAGTAGATAGTTGGGCTGTAAAAGATGTTAGTTAAGTAGATAGATGGCCTGTAAAAGACGTTAGTTAAGTAGATAGTTGGGCTGTAAAAGACAGTAGTTAAGTAGATAGTTGGGCTGTAAAAGATGTTAGTTAAGTAGATAGATGGGCTGTAAAAGATGTTAGTTAAGTAGATAGATGGGCTGTAAAAGATGTTAGTTAAGTAGATAGATGGGCTGTAAAAGATGTTAGTTAAGTAGATAGATGGGCTGTAAAAGATGTTAGTTAAGTAGATAGATGGGCTGTAAAAGATGTTAGTTAAGTAGATAGATGGGCTGTAAAAGATGTTAGTTAAGTAGATAGATGGGCTGTAAAAGATGTTAGTTAAGTAGATAGATGGGCTGTAAAAGACGTTAGTTAAGTAGATAGTTGGGCTGTAAAAGACGTTAGTTAAGTAGATAGATGGGCTGTAAAAGATGTTAGTTAAGTAGATAGATGGGCTGTAAAAGATGTTAGTTAAGTAGATAGATGGGCTGTAAAAGATGTTAGTTAAGTAGATAGATGGGCTGTAAAAGATGTTAGTTAAGTAGATAGATGGGCTGTAAAAGATGTTAGTTAAGTAGATAGATGGGCTGTAAAAGATGTTAGTTAAGTAGATAGATGGGCTGTAAAAGATGTTAGTTAAGTAGATAGTTGGGCTGTAAAAGATGTTAGTTAAGTAGATAGATGGGCTGTAAAAGATGTTAGTTAAGTAGATAGATGGGCTGTAAAAGATGTTAGTTAAGTAGATAGATGGGCTGTAAAAGATGTTAGTTAAGTAGATAGATGGGCTGTAAAAGATGTTAGTTAAGTAGATAGATGGGCTGTAAAAGATGTTAGTTAAGTAGATAGTTGGGCTGTAAAAGACGTTAGTTAAGTAGATAGATGGGCTGTAAAAGATGTTAGTTAAGTAGATAGATGGGCTGTAAAAGATGTTAGTTAAGTAGATAGATGGGCTGTAAAAGATGTTAGTTAAGTAGATAGATGGGCTGTAAAAAGATGTTAGTTAAGTAGATAGATGGGCTGTAAAAGATGTTAGTTAAGTAGATAGATGGGCTGTAAAAGACGTTAGTTAAGTAGATAGTTGGGCTGTAAAAGACGTTAGTTAAGTAGATAGATGGGCTGTAAAAGATGTTAGTTAAGTAGATAGATGGGCTGTAAAAGATGTTAGTTAAGTAGATAGATGGGCTGTAAAAGATGTTAGTTAAGTAGATAGATGGGCTGTAAAAGATGTTAGTTAAGTAGATAGATGGGCTGTAAAAGATGTTAGTTAAGTAGATAGATGGGCTGTAAAAGATGTTAGTTAAGTAGATAGATGGGCTGTAAAAGACGTTAGTTAAGTAGATAGTTGGGCTGTAAAAGACGTTAGTTAAGTAGATAGATGGGCTGTAAAAGATGTTAGTTAAGTAGATAGATGGGCTGTAAAAGATGTTAGTTTAAGTAGATAGATGGGCTGTAAAAGATGTTAGTTAAGTAGATAGATGGGCTGTAAAAGATGTTAGTTAAGTAGATAGATGGGCTGTAAAAGATGTTAGTTAAGTAGATAGATGGGCTGTAAAAGATGTTAGTTAAGTAGATAGATGGGCTGTAAAAGATGTTAGTTAAGTAGATAGATGGGCTGTAAAAGATGTTAGTTAAGTAGATAGATGGGCTGTAAAAGATGTTAGTTAAGTAGATAGATGGGCTGTAAAAGATGTTAGTTAAGTAGATAGATGGGCTGTAAAAGATGTTAGTTAAGTAGATAGATGGGCTGTAAAAGATGTTAGTTAAGTAGATAGATGGGCTGTAAAAGATGTTAGTTAAGTAGATAGATGGGCTGTAAAAGATGTTAGTTAAGTAGATAGATGGGCTGTAAAAGATGTTAGTTAAGTAGATAGATGGGCTGTAAAAGATGTTAGTTAAGTAGATAGATGGGCTGTAAAAGATGTTAGTTAAGTAGATAGATGGGCTGCAAAAGATGTTAGTTAAGTAGATAGATGGGCTGTAAAAGATGTTAGTTAAGTAGATAGATGGGCTGTAAAAGATGTTAGTTAAGTAGATAGATGGGCTGTAAAAGATGTTAGTTAAGTAGATAGATGGGCTGTAAAAGATGTTAGTTAAGTAGATAGATGGGCTGTAAAAGATGTTAGTTAAGTAGATAGATGGGCTGTAAAAGATGTTAGTTAGTAGATAGATGGGCTGTAAAAGATGTTAGTAAGTAGATAGATGGGCTGTAAAAGATGTTAGTTAAGTAGATAGATGGGCTGTAAAAGATGTTAGTTAAGTAGATAGATGGGCTGTAAAAGATGTTAGTTAAGTAGATAGATGGGCTGTAAAAGATGTTAGTTAAGTAGATAGATGGGGCTGTAAAAGATGTTAGTTAAGTAGATAGATGGCTGTAAAAGATGTTAGTTAAGTAGATAGATGGGCTGCAAAAGATGTTAGTTAAGTAGATAGATGGGCTGTAAAAGATGTTAGTTAAGTAGATAGATGGGCTGTAAAAGATGTTAGTTAAGTAGATAGATGGGCTGTAAAAGATGTTAGTTAAGTAGATAGATGGGCTGTAAAAGATGTTAGTTAAGTAGATAGATGGGCTGTAAAAGATGTTAGTTAAGTAGATAGATGGGCTGTAAAAGATGTTAGTTAAGTAGATAGATGGGCTGCAAAAGATGTTAGTTAAGTAGATAGATGGGCTGTAAAAGATGTTAGTTAAGTAGATAGATGGGCTGTAAAAGATGTTAGTTAAGTAGATAGATGGGCTGTAAAAGATGTTAGTTAAGTAGATAGATGGGCTGTAAAAGATGTTAGTTAAGTAGATAGATGGGCTGTAAAAGATGTTAGTTAAGTAGATAGATGGGCTGTAAAGATGTTAGTTAAGTAGATAGATGGGCTGCAAAAGATGTTAGTTAAGTAGATAGATGGGCTGTAAAAGATGTTAGTTAAGTAGATAGATGGGCTGTAAAGATGTTAGTTAAGTAGTTTGGACATCTCTGCTTGAGAAGTTGTTAATGTTCGCTGACACAAGAGTGCTTGCAGTGTGTGCTCAACCTACTTACCCTTCACTGATTGGCTGCGTCGTCCAGACCTTGAACTCTGATAGGCTGACAGCTGCGTAGGCCCGCCTCCTCTGTGCAGCTGCAGTGTTTGAGCTATGTTGACGGTGCTGCTAGCCTGCTAGCCAGCTAGCCAGCAGTGAGAATGCAAACATTGTGAGGAACAGACTTCTAACTCACTTCTTGGAACATGTTCTCAGCACAGTACAGGTTGGTGGCCATTCCTTGCTTTCATCACGCTTTTTTAGCTGAAACGCTGCTCAGTTTCTCTTCCAAATCATGCCTTTGAAGTTAGCTAAGCAAAGCTAGCTAGCTAGCCGGATAATGCTACTTTTTATCGGATAAAACCACCTAATAAGTGTGTGGATCATCAATAATATATTTATATTACACCACTTTTTATCGGATGAAACCACCTAATAAGTGTGTGGATCATCAATAATATATTTATATTTCAGCACAAATACCATCTCCGCACTATGTTACTTGACGTCTGTCTTCTGTCCAGGCTGCACATGTTTGGAAATGACTTCAGATTACTAAGACTGTTGTCTTTCTATGCCACCAAATGTCTTTTAACTACACCACTATTGTCTTTCAATGCCACCAAATGTCTTTTAACTACACCACTATTGTCTTTCAATGCCACCAAATGTCTTTTAACTACACCACTATTGTCTTTCAATGCCACCAAATGTCTTTTAACTACACCACTATTGTCTTTCAATGCCACCAAATGTCTTTTAACTACACCACTATTGTCTTTCAATGCCACCAAATGTCTTTTAACTACACCACTGTTGTCTTTCAATGCCACCAAATGTCTTTTAACTACACCACTATTGTCTTTCAATGCCACCAAATGTCTTTTAACTACACCACTATTGTCTTTCAATGCCACCAAATGTCTTTTAACTACACCACTGTTGTCTTTCTATGCCACCAAATGTCTTTTAACTACACCACTATTGTCTTTCAATGCCACCAAATGTCTTTTAACTACACCACTGTTGTCTTTCAATGCCACCAAATGTCTTTTAACTACACCACTATTGTCTTTCTATGCCACCAAATGTCTTTTAACTACACCACTATTGTCTTTCTATGCCACCAAATGTCTTTTAACTACACCACTATTGTCTTTCTATGCCACCAAATGTCTTTTAACTACACCACTATTGTCTTTCTATGCCACCAAATGTCTTTTAACTACACCACTATTGTCTTTCAATGCCACCAAATGTCTTTTAACTACACCACTATTGTCTTTCAATGCCACCAAATGTCTTTTAACTACACCACTATTGTCTTTCTATGCCACCCTGAGAAATGTCTTTTAACTACACCACTATTGTCTTTCTATGCCACCAAATGTCTTTTAACTACACCACTATTGTCTTTCAATGCCACCAAATGTCTTTTAACTACACACTATTGTCTTTCAATGCCACCAAATGTCTTTTAACTACACCACTATTGTCTTTCAATGCCACCAAATGTCTTTTAACTACACCACTATTGTCTTTCAATGCCACCAAATGTCTTTTAACTACACCACTATTGTCTTTCAATGCCACCAAATGTCTTTTAACTACACCACTATTGTCTTTCAATGCCACCAAATGTCTTTTAACTACACCACTATTGTCTTTCAATGCCACCAAATGTCTTTTAAACTACACCACTATTGTCTTTCAATGCCACCAAATGTCTTTTAACTACACCACTATTGTCTTTCAATGCCACCAAATGTCTTTTAACTACACCACTATTGTCTTTCAATGCCACCAAATGTCTTTAACTACACCACTATTGTCTTTCAATGCCACCAAATGTCTTTTAACTACACCACTGTTGTCTTTCTATGCCACCAAATGTCTTTTAACTACACCACTATTGTCTTTCAATGCCACCAAATGTCTTTTAACTACACCACTGTTGTCTTTCAATGCCACCAAATGTCTTTTAACTACACCACTATTGTCTTTCTATGCCACCAAATGTCTTTTAACTACACCACTATTGTCTTTCTATGCCACCAAATGTCTTTTAACTACACCACTATTGTCTTTCTATGCCACCAAATGTCTTTTAACTACACCACTATTGTCTTTCTATGCCACCAAATGTCTTTTAACTACACCACTATTGTCTTTCAATGCACCAAATGTCTTTTAACTACACCACTATTGTCTTTCAATGCCACCAAATGTCTTTTAACTACACCACTATTGTCTTTCAATGCCACCAAATGTCTTTTAACTACACCACTATTGTCTTTCAATGCCACCAAATGTCTTTTAACTACACCACTATTGTCTTTCAATGCCACCAAATGTCTTTTAACTACACCACTATTGTCTTTCAATGCCACCAAATGTCTTTTAACTACACCACTATTGTCTTTCAATGCCACCAAATGTCTTTTAACTACACCACTATTGTCTTTCAATGCCACCAAATGTCTTTTAACTACACCACTATTGTCTTTCAATGCCACAAATGTCTTTTAACTACACCACTGTTGTCTTTCTATGCCACCAAATGTCTTTTAACTACACCACTATTGTCTTTCAATGCCACCAAATGTCTTTTAACTACACCACTGTTGTCTTTCAATGCCACCAAATGTCTTTTAACTACACCACTATTGTCTTTCTATGCCACCAAATGTCTTTTAACTACACCACTATTGTCTTTCTATGCCACCAATGTCTTTTAACTACACCACTATTGTCTTTCTATGCCACCAAATGTCTTTTAACTACACCACTATTGTCTTTCTATGCACCAAATGTCTTTTAACTACACCACTATTGTCTTTCAATGCCACCAAATGTCTTTTAACTACACCACTATTGTCTTTCAATGCCACCAAATGTCTTTTAACTACACCACTATTGTCCTTTCTATGCCACCCCTGAGAAATGTCTTTTAACTACACCACTATTGTCTTTCTATGCCACCAAATGTCTTTTAACTACACCACTATTGTCTTTCAATGCCACCAAATGTCTTTTAACTACACCACTATTGTCTTTCAATGCCACCAAATGTCTTTTAACTACACCACTATTGTCTTTCAATGCCACCAAATGTCTTTTAACTACACCACTATTGTCTTTCAATGCCACCAAATGTCTTTTAACTACACCACTATTGTCTTTCAATGCCACCAAATGTCTTTTAACTACACCACTATTGTCTTTCAATGCCACCAAATGTCTTTTAACTACACCACTATTGTCTTTCAATGCCACCAAATGTCTTTTAACTACACCACTATTGTCTTTCAATGCCACCAAATGTCTTTTAACTACACCACTATTGTCTTTCAATGCCACCAAATGTCTTTTAACTACACCACTATTGTCTTTCAATGCCACCAAATGTCTTTTAACTACACCACTATTGTCTTTCAATGCCACCAAATGTCTTTTAACTACACCACTATTGTCTTTCAATGCCACCAAATGTCTTTTTAACTACACCACTATTGTCTTTCAATGCACCAATGTCTTTTAACTACACCACTATTGTCCTTTCAATGCCACCAAATGTCTTTTTAACTACACCACTATTGTCTTTCAATGCACCAAATGTCTTTTAACTACACCACTATTGTCTTTCAATGCACCAAATGTCTTTTAACTACACCACTGTTGTCTTTCAATGCCACCAAATGTCTTTTAACTACACCACTATTGTCTTTCTATGCCACCCTGAGAAATGTCTTTTGATGACACAAATATTGTCATTCTGTGAGCACTAAAGCAGTCTTCAGGTGTGAGTTGTCCATGTCCAGGTGTGAGTTGTCTTTGTCCAGGTGTGAGTTGTCCTTGTCCAGGTGTGAGTTGTCTTTGTCCAGATGTGAGTTGTCCTTGTCCAGGTGTGAGTTGTCCTTGTCCAGGTGTGAGTTGTCCGTGTCCAGATGTGAGTTGTCCATGTCCAGGTGTGAGTTGTCCTTGTCCAGGTGTGAGTTGTCCTTGTCCAGGTGTGAGTTGTCTTTGTCCAGGTGTGAGTTGTCTTTGTCCAGGTGTGAGTTGTCTTTGTCCAGGTGTGAGTTGTCCTTGTCCAGGTGTGAGTTGTCCTTGTCCAGGTGTGAGTTGTCCTTGTCCAGGTGTGAGTTGTCCTTGTCCAGGTGTGAGTTGTCCTTGTCCAGGTGTGAGTTGTCCTTTGTCCAGGTGTGAGTTGTCCTTGTCCAGGTGTGAGTTGTCCTTGTCCAGGTGTGAGTTGTCCTTGTCCAGATGTGAGTTGTCCATGTCCAGGTGTGAGTTGTCTTTGTCCAGGTGTGAGTTGTCCATGTCCAGGTGTGAGTTGTCCTTGTCCAGGTGTGAGTTGTCTTTGTCCAGATGTGAGTTGTCTTTGTCCAGGTGTGAGTTGTCCATGTCCAGGTGTGAGTTGTCCTTGTCCAGGTGTGAGTTGTCCATGTCCAGGTGTGAGTTGTCCTTGTCCAGGTGTGAGTTGTCATTGTCCAGGTGTGAGTTGTCCTTGTCCAGGTGTGAGTTGTCCATGTCCAGGTGTGAGTTGTCCTTGTCCAGGTGTGAGTTGTCCTTTGTCCAGGTGTGAGTTGTCCTTGTCCAGGTGTGAGTTGTCCTTGTCCAGGTGTGAGTTGTCCTTGTCCAGGTGTGAGTTGTCCTTGTCCAGGTGTGAGTTGTCTTTGTCCAGGTGTGAGTTGTCCTTGTCCAGGTGTGAGTTGTCCATGTCCAGGTGTGAGTTGTCCTTGTCCAGGTGTGAGTTGTCCTTGTCCTGGTGTGAGTTGTCCATGTCCAGGTGTGAGTTGTCCATGTCCAGGTGTGAGTTGTCCTTGTCCAGGTGTGAGTTGTCCTTGTCCAGGTGTGAGTTGTCTTTGTCCAGGTGTGAGTTGTCCTTGTCCAGGTGTGAGTTGTCCTTGTCCAGGTGTGAGTTGTCCATGTCCAGGTGTGAGTTGTCCTTGTCCAGGTGTGAGTTGTCCATGTCCAGGTGTGAGTTGTCCTTGTCCAGGTGTGAGTTGTCCATGTCCAGGTGTTAGTTGTCCTTGTCCAGGTGTGAGTTGTCCATGTCCAGGTGTGAGTTGTCCTTGTCCAGGTGTGAGTTGTCTTTGTCCAGGTGTGAGTTGTCCTTGTCCAGGTGTGAGTTGTCCATGTCCAGGTGTGAGTTGTCCTTGTCCAGGTGTGAGTTGTCCTTGTCCTGGTGTGAGTTGTCCATGTCCAGGTGTGAGTTGTCCTTGTCCAGGTGTGAGTTGTCCTTGTCCAGATGTGAGTTGTCCATGTCCAGGTGTGAGTTGTCCTTGTCCAGTGTGAGTTGTCCATGTCCAGGTGTGAGTTGTCCTTGTCCAGGTGTGAGTTGTCCATTGTCCAGGTGTGAGTTGTCCATCTCCAGGTGTGAGTTGTCCTTGTCCAGTGTGAGTTGTCCTTGTCAGGTGTGAGTTGTCCATGTCCAGGTGTGAGTTGTCCATGTCCAGGTGTGAGTTGTCCTTGTCCAGGTGTGAGTTGTCCTTGTCCATGTGTGCAGTTGTCCTTGTCCAGGTGTGAGTTGTGCACATTGTGTTCAGGACGGGAAGAGGAAGGATGTGAGGTCCACCCGGTGAAGGATGTGAGGTCCACCTGGTGAAGGACAGGATGCCAGAGATGACTGACAGCGACTCAAGTGGACGCAGACCAAAGTGAGAACTGGAGGGACATTTCTTGCTCGCAGATCTTTGATGTCTCACTTCTCCAACCTTTTGCAGGAAGAAGAAGAACAAAGAGTCCACAATGCAGGTAGATGTGTCCTTCCTTTCCATCTGTGCTCGCCATCTTTGCCTTCCTTTCCATCTGTGCTCGCCATCTTTGCCTTCCTTTCCATCTGTGCTCGCCATCTTTGCCTTCCTTTCCATCTGTGCTCGCCATCTTTGCCTTCCTTTCCATCTGTGCTCGCCATCTTTGCCTTCCTTTCCATCTGTGCTCGCCATCTTTGCCTTCCTTTCCATCTGTGCTCGCCATCTTTGCCTTCCTTTCCATCTGTGCTCGCCATCTTTGCCTTCCTTTCCATCTGTGCTCGCCATCTTTGCCTTCCTTTCCATCTGTGCTCGCCATCTTTGACTTCCTTTCCATCTGTGCTCGCCATCTTTGCCTTCCTTTCCATCTGTGCTCGCCATCTTTGCCTTCCTTTCCATCTGTGCTCGCCATCTTTGCCTTCCTTTCCATCTGTGCTCGCCATCTTTGCCTTCCTTTCCATCTGTGCTCGCCATCTTTGCCTTCCTTTCCATCTGTGCTCGCCATCTTTGCCTTCCTTTCCATCTGTGCTCGCCATCTTTGCCTTCCTTTCCATCTGTGCTCGCCATCTTTGCCTTCCTTTCCATCTGTGCTCGCCATCTTTGCCTTCCTTTCCATCTGTGCTCGCCATCTTTGCCTTCCTTTCCATCTGTGCTCGCCATCTTTGCCTTCCTTTCCATCTGCGCTCGCCATCTTTGCCTTCCTTTCCATCTGTGCTCGCCATCTTTGCCTTCCTTTCCATCTGCGCTCGCCATCTTTGCCTTCCTTTCCATCTGCGCTCGCCATCTCTGCCTTCCTTTCCATCTGTGCTCGCCATCTTTGCCTTCCTTTCCATCTGTGCTCGCCATCTTTGCCTTCCTTTCCATCTGTGCTCGCCATCTTGCCTTCCTTTCCATCTGTGCTCGCCATCTTTGCCTTCCTTTCCATCTGTGCTCGCCATCTTTGCCTTCCTTTCCATCTGTGCTCGCCATCTTTGCCTTCCTTTCCATCTGTGCTCGCCATCTTTGCCTTCCTTTCCATCTGTGCTCGCCATCTTTGCCTTCCTTTCCATCTGTGCTCGCCATCTTTGCCTTCCTTTCCATCTGTGCTCGCCATCTTTGCCTTCCTTTCCATCTGTGCTCGCCATCTTTGCCTTCCTTTCCATCTGTGCTCGCCATCTTTGCCTTCCTTTCCATCTGTGCTCGCCATCTTTGACTTCCTTTCCATCTGTGCTCGCCATCTTTGCCTTCCTTTCCATCTGTGCTCGCCATCTTTGCCTTCCTTTCCATCTGTGCTCGCCATCTTTGCCTTCCTTTCCATCTGTGCTCGCCATCTTTGCCTTCCTTTCCATCTGTGCTCGCCATCTTTGCCTTCCTTTCCATCTGTGCTCGCCATCTTTGCCTTCCTTTCCATCTGTGCTCGCCATCTTTGCCTTCCTTTCCATCTGTGCTCGCCATCTTTGCCTTCCTTTCCATCTGTGCTCGCCATCTTTGCCTTCCTTTCCATCTGTGCTCGCCATCTTTGCCTTCCTTTCCATCTGTGCTCGCCATCTTTGCCTTCCTTTCCATCTGCGCTCGCCATCTTTGCCTTCCTTTCCATCTGCGCTCGCCATCTTTGCCTTCCTTTCCATCTGCGCTCGCCATCTTTGCCTTCCTTTCCATCTGCGCTCGCCATCTCTGCCTTCCTTTCCATCTGTGCTCGCCATCTTTGCCTTCCTTTCCATCTGTGCTCGCCATCTTTGCCTTCCTTTCCATCTGTGCTCGCCATCTTTGCCTTCCTTTCCATCTGTGCTCGCCATCTTTGCCTTCCTTTCCATCTGTGCTCGCCATCTTTGCCTTCCTTTCCATCTGTGCTCGCCATCTTTGCCTTCCTTTCCATCTGTGCTCGCCATCTTTGCCTTCCTTTCCATCTTTGCATTCCTTTCCATCTGCGCTCGCCATCTTTGCCTTCCTTTCCATCTGCGCTCGCCATCTTTGCCTTCCTTTCCATCTGCGCTCGCCATCTTTGCCTTCCTTTCCATCTGCGCTCGCCATCTTTGCCTTCCTTTCCATCTGTGCTCGCCATCTTTGCCTTCCTTTCCATCTGTGCTCGCCATCTTTGCCTTCCTTTCCATCTGTGCTCGCCATCTTTGCCTTCCTTTCCATCTGTGCTCGCCATCTTTGCCTTCCTTTCCATCTGTGCTCGCCATCTTTGCCTTCCTTTCCATCTGTGCTCGCCATCTTTGCCTTCCTTTCCATCTGTGCTCGCCATCTTTGCCTTCCTTTCCATCTGTGCTCGCCATCTTTGCCTTCCTTTCCATCTGTGCTCGCCATCTTTGACTTCCTTTCCATCTGTGCTCGCCATCTTTGCCTTCCTTTCCATCTGCGCTCGCCATCTTTGCCTTCCTTTCCATCTGCGCTCGCCATCTTTGCCTTCCTTTCCATCTGCGCTCGCCATCTTTGCCTTCCTTTCCATCTGCGCTCGCCATCTTTGCCTTCCTTTCCATGTGCGCTCGCCATCTTTGCCTTCCTTTCCATCTGTGCTCGCCATCTTTGCCTTCCTTTCCATCTTTGCTCGCCATCTTTGCCTTCCTTTCCATCTGCGCTCGCCATCTTTGCCTTCCTTTCCATCTTTGCTCGCCATCTTTGCCTTCCTTTCCATCTGCGCTCGCCATCTTTGCCTTCCATACCATCACACATGCTGACTACAACACACTAATACACCCCCATACCATCACACATGCTGACTACAACACACTAATACACCCCCATACCATCACACATGCTGACTACAACACACTAATACACCCCCATACCATCACACATGCTGACTACAACACACTAATACACCCCCATACCATCACACATGCTGACTACAACACACTAATACACCCCCATACCATCACACATGCTGACTACAACACACTAATACACCCCCATACCATCACACATGCTGACTACAACACACTAATACACCCCCATACCATCACACATGCTGACTACAACACACTAATACACCCCCATACCATCACACATGCTGACTACAACACACTAATACACCCCCATACCATCACACATGCTGACTACAACACACTAATACACCCCCATACCATCACACATGCTGACTACAACACACTAATACACCCCCATACCATCACACATGCTGACTACAACACACTAATACACCCCCATACCATCACACATGCTGACTACAACACACTAATACACCCCCATACCATCACACATGCTGACTACAACACACTAATACACCCCCATACCATCACACATGCTGACTACAACACACTAATACACCCCCATACCATCACACATGCTGACTACAACACACTAATACACCCCCATACCATCACACATGCTGACTACAACACACTAATACACCACCATACCATCACACATGCTGACTACAACACACTAATACACCCCCATACCATCACACATGCTGACTACAACACACTAATACACCCCCATACCATCACACATGCTGACTACAACACACTAATACACCCCCATACCATCACACATGCTGACTACAACACACTAATACACCCCCATACCATCACACATGCTGACTACAACACACTAATACACCCCCATACCATCACACATGCTGACTACAACACACTAATACACCCCCATACCATCACACATGCTGACTACAACACACTAATACACCCCCATACCATCACACATGCTGACTACAACACACTAATACACCCCCATACCATCACACATGCTGACTACAACACACTAATACACCCCCATACCATCACACATGCTGGCTTTTCAACTTTGTGCCTATAACAATCCGAATGGTTGTTTTCCTCTTTCAATCAATCAATCAATGTTTACTTATATAGCCCTAAATCACTAGTGTCTCAAAGGGCTGCACAAACCAAAACACAAACCACTACGACATCCTCGGTAGGCCCACATAAGGGCAGGGAAAACTCACACCCAGTGGGACGTCGGTGACAATGATGACTATGAGCCAGAGACAGAGATGACTTACTTCCTCTTTGTTCTGGAGGACACCATGTCCTCTGTTTCCAAATATGATTTGAAATGTGGACTCGTCAGACCACAGAACACCTTCCACTTTGCATCAGTCCATCTTAGGTGAGCTCGGGCCGAGCCAACCCGGCGGCTTTTTTAAGGATATTGTTGATAAATGGGTTTTGCTTTGCATAGTAGAGTTTTAACTTGCACATACAGATTTACCGACCAACTGTAGTTACTGACAATGGTTTAATGAAGTGTTCCTGAGCCCATGTGGTGATATCCTTTACACACCGATGTTGGTGTTTGATGCAGTACTGCCTGAGGGATCAAAAGCCCGTAATATCATTGCTTACGTGCAGTGATTTCTCCAGATTCTCTGAACTTTTTGATGATTTTACGGACCGTAGATGGTAAAATCCCTAAAGGCCTACTGAAATGAGATGTTCTTATTTAAACGGGGATAGCAGCTCCATTCTATGTGTCATACTTCATCATTTTGCAATATTGCCATATTTTTGCTGAAAGGATTTAGTAGAGAACATCCACGATAAAGTTGGCAACTGGAGAAAAGCCCTGCCTGTACCGGAAGTCGCAGACGATGACGTCACATGTTGATGGCTCTTCATATATTCACATTGATTTTAATGGGAGCCTCCAACAAAAACAGCTATTCAGACCGAGAAAACGACAATTTCCCCATTAATTTGAGCGAGGATGGAAGATTTGTGTTTGAGGATATTGATAGCGACGGACTATTCATCCATCCATCCATCCATCCATCCATCCATTTTCTACCGCTTATTCCCTTTTGGGGTCGCGGGGGGCGCTGGCGCCTATCTCAGCTACAATCGGGTGGAAGGCGGAGTACACCCTGGACAAGTAAATAAAAATAAAAACAAGTTAAAAAAAAAAACGCGATTGCAATCGCGTTGCATTGAGAGGGATTCATATTTTTTTAGAGACATTTACTAGGATAATTCTGGGAAATCCCTTATCTTTCTATTGTGTTGCTAGTGTTTTAGTGAGTTAAATAGTACCTGATAGTCGGAAGTGTACGTCCACGGCCGGGTGTTGACGCGCAGTGTCTCGGGGAAGTCGACGGCAGCTGTACGAAGAAGCGACTTTTTAACCACAATTTTATCACCAAAACCTGCTGGTTGACTTTCGGTTGGGATCCATGTCCGCTGTGATCCATAGTAAAGTTTCACCTCCGGGAATTTTAAACAAGGAATCACCGTGTGTTTGTGTGGCTAAAGGCTAAAGCTTCCAAACTCCATCTTGCTACTTTGACTTCTCCAATATTAATTGAACAAATTGCAAAAGATTCAGCAACACAGATGTCCAAAATACTGTGTAATTATGCCGTTAAAGCAGACGACTTTTAGCTGTGTGTGTGTGCAGCGCTCATATTCAGAACAGCCCGTGAGGTCACGCGTACACGTCATCATTACGCGACGTTTTCAAGAAAAAAGTCCCGGGAAATTTAAAATTGCAATTTAGTAAAGTAAAAAGGCCGTATTGGCATGTGTTGCAATGTTAATATTTCATCATTGATATATAAACTATCAGACTGCGTGGTGGCTAGTAGTGGCTTTCAGTAGGACTTTAAATTCCTTGCAGTAGCTCGTTGAGAAATGTTGTTCTAAAACTCTTCGACAATTTGCTTACAAAGTGGTGACCCTCGCCCCATCCTTGTTTGTGAATTACTTAGCATTTCATGGAAGCTGCTTTTATAGCCAATCATGGCACCCACCTGTTCCCAATTAGCCTGCTCACCTGTGGGATGTTCCAAATAAGTGTGTGATGAGCATTCCTCAACTTTATCAGTATTTATTGCCACCTTTCCCAACTTCTTTGTCACATGTTGCTGGCATCAAATTCTAAAGTTAATGATTATTTGCAAAAAAAAAATGTTTATGAGTTTGAACATCAAATATGTTGTCTTTGTAGCATATTCAACTGAATATGGCTTGAAAAGGATTTGCAAATAATTAATTCCATTTATATTTACATCTAACACCATTTCCCCAACTCATATGGAAATGAGGTTTGTAGTTGGGTGCTGAGTGCACTTTCAACCTTCAATTTGTCCTTGTCCGAGGCCAGGATGGCAAAATGGTCCGCGAACAGGAACAAATTGCTGGGATGGAATTGTAAAAACAAGACGGTCCCTGAATGGTATGGCAAGCAGCAGTTGAGAATGGAATGGTTGGCGCCCTAATGACATAAGTATGTTGTCCTTTGTAGTTGAGAGGCACAGGAAAGAGAAGATAAATGCTGGAATTAACCGCATTGGTAACCTTCTGCCCTGTTCGCAAGCACTCCGACAGGTAGGATGCATTTGGAAAGGAGACCATGTCACTCACCACTCTCTGGTAAAACCCCTCCATCTGTTTGACTTTGCAGAGTAAGAACATGATCCTGGACCAGGCCTTTCGCTACATCACCGAGCTGAAGAAACAGAATGATGCCATGCTGCTGGAGGGCGGCGACAAAGTCCAAGGTAAAGTCCTTGCTTGATCGACCGGCATCAGGCCTTCAAACTGCCTGTCTGGGGAACAAAAACATTGCAGTGTTTCCCACAGGACTGACATTAATCGGTGGGGGAGGGTGTATTTTTCTCAATTGTCCATGACGCATGTAACTTTTTAAAAAGGCGAAACAAGTCTTAGACTATTTAAAAAAAAAAAAAATTAGTATCAACATTTCAGTTTAAAGGTGCTGTTTGCAACTTACTTACAGTTACAGTTGTCAAAGCAAAAACTATAACAAGAACACCCCAAGCTAGCTTATGTTACACATTTGTTTAACAATCGTCTATATTTGACACAAATACAAAGTTTATGAAATAGTTTTGTTTGCCGGCCCGAATAAAATGATTGGTGTTTACGGCGGTCATACCACCCGGTCTCGTCAACACGTACACGCGAAGGAGCGCAGTCCAAGAGAAGCAAGGAACAATTTGCAGACATGTTGTTTTGATAGAATATACATTTAATGACACCTAATGCCAGCTATCCTAATTGCTATGATCAGCTAACAACACCTAAAGCTAACGTGCATGCATGTGTTACGTACGTACGTGTCTACATCATTACCTAGGAATTTGCTTTGCTATCTTTTGGTTCAGTTTCATTTCTACGTTGTGCCACAGGCCCTGGGTCAGTTTCATTTCTGTATTGTGCCACAGGCCCTGGGTCAGTTTCATTTCTACATTGTGCCACAGGCCCTGGTTCAGTTTCATTTCTGTATTGTGCCACAGGCCCTGGTTCAGTTTCATTTCTACATTGTGCCACAGACCCTGGTTCAGTTTCATTTCTGTATTGTGCCACAAGTCCTGGTTCAGTTTCATTTCTAAAGTGTGCCACAGGCCCTGGTTCAGTTTCATTTCTACATTGTGCCACAAGTCCTGGTTCAGTTTCATTTCTAAAGTGTGCCACAGGCCCTGGTTCAGTTTCATTTCTACATTGTGCCACAAGTCCTGGTTCAGTTTCATTTCTGTATTGTGCCACAGGCCCTGGTTCAGTTTCATTTCTACATTGTGCCACAGGCCCTGGGTCAGTTTCATTTCTACATTGTGCCACAGGCCCTGGTTCAGTTTCATTTCTGTATTGTGCCACAGGCCCTGGTTCAGTTTCATTTCTACATTGTGCCACAGACCCTGGTTCAGTTTCATTTCTACATTGTGCCACAAGTCCTGGTTCAGTTTCATTTCTAAAGTGTGCCACAGGCCCTGGTTCAGTTTCATTTCTACATTGTGCCACAAGTCCTGGTTCAGTTTCATTTCTAAAGTGTGCCACAGGCCCTGGTTCAGTTTCATTTCTACATTGTGCCACAGACCCTGGTTCAGTTTCATTTCTGTATTGTGCCACAGGCCCTGGTTCAGTTTCATTTCTAAAGTGTGCCACAGGCCTTGGTTCAGTTTCATTTCTACAGTGTGCCACAGGCCCCAGTTCAGTTTCATTTTTATATTTTAACACAGACCCATAAAAAAAAATAGCTGCACTTTGGACACCCCCGGCTTACAAATTTTACTGGGAATGATTTGCCGCCACAGATAAAGTACATAATTCCTAATTGCATGAAAACTACAGGTTTAAGCAAGCTCTCTCGCTTTGTGGCCTGGATGGTGACTCTAGAGCGCAACAAATGTCAAAATTCGAACACGATGGAAAGAGACTATGAGGCTAATGTAAAAGGGCCTAGTGTACTGAACGATACCTACCGCCTGGTAGAAACATGACTATGGTAAACGTCATAAAATCAGCTTTTTGAGTTATTTAATTTATTTCAGTGGACAATGCAGGCAAAAACGCACAGCAGTTGTTATCTAATAGAGCAAGGGCACTATTTGAGGATTTTTGTCATAATAGATAATTCCGCTTGTTCTCGGTCTCCACAGCGGAGGAGATCCGCCGACTGCGGCGTCAACTGGATGAGCTTCGCAAGGAGAGCGCTCACTACATCGAGCTCCTCAAATCCCATGACATCAACCTTCTGGAGGACCTTACCCTTCACTGGAAGGGTAAGCAGAGCTGCACCAAGGTGGCCAAAGTGACGCCCACCTATCAGCCCCCAAAGGGAATAATGGTCTACTCTGACGGAAAGGAGGCGTGTCCTGGCAAACAGCAGTCTGACTCGTTAATTCTTCAGGCTCCTACTGAGGTCGGCGCAAAGTTAAGGGTCAATGGAACCTTGCTGCACATTGAGGCTTCTTCCACCGCTTCCACGGTCCCACATAGCCAGTCTACAACAGGTCTCGCTGTGGTGGAGCAGATCCCAGTCGTCCCCTCTTTGCCACCGTCTGTGTCCTACATCACCCTTCAGCTCCCCCAACACACCAACATGGCTACTTCAGCATGCCCACACCTCACTCAAAGCCCACCTCTTTCCAGCTTCACAACACTGGTTCAGACCATCACCACGACAACTGCCATACAGGACACGACTACCAGAACTGTAGCTTATACCGCCATCCGCAACAGCCAAGCTCTCCTCAGGGCGGGGGCGGCCAGCAGCACGCAAACCACGTGGACGACGCTGCAGATGGCAGGCAACACGGTGCAGCCTGTCTGTCAGAGTCTTGGCAGCACTACTCAGTCTGTCCACCAAGTGACAGTGTGTCCTCCTCCTGGTCAACCCATTCAAATACACATGCAACCTCCTGTGCAGCAATCCCCCATCAGCACCCACATTCAAGCAAGAACGCCCCAGCTACGACCTTCCATTCAGACGCTTCTCGCCCCCGAACCTCAGACACTCCTCGCCCCCCAACCCCAGTGCGCCGTGTTACCACAATCTGCCATCGTACCTCAGCCACCTATGGTAGCTCACCCTGCTATCGTCTCTCAGCCACAATCTGATGTTCTTCAGCCAGCCTCATTAGTTCCTCACCCTCCTGCTGCCATTCTCCCTCAACCTCAGCCTAAGGTGCCCCAGCAGCAGGCCACCGTGCTTCCCCTCCTGCAGACCATGCAGGTGTTACAGGTCAACCCTAACGTTGCGTCAGTCTCTTCACCGCAGAACACACACAATGCCAGTGTGGTCATCTTACAGCAGGCCAGTTCCTGCCCAAGCCAGCCGGTCTTAAGAGAAGACAAGCCAACGCCATGTCAGCACATTGTTATCATCCAGGCCCCCAATCAAGCTGCCCCCGCCCCTCAGAATTCTCAGGTGGGCCTGGTGCCTGCTTCCTTACCTGCAGTGTCAACTCAAACACCCACACCCAGCAGCTCGTCATCAACCGTGCAGAGTGTAAGCGGCAAGCAGCTGGTGCACATCCTCCCACGCCCGGCTCAGCCTCCAGTGAGCCAAGCGCTCACCGGTCCAGGGCTCCAAGCAACCCCACAGACCATCACTGTGAATGGGCAGGTGTTTGCTCTGCAGCCCATGACAACGTCAGACAAAAGCACCCCGCAGGGCGTCCAGAGTAAAATCCAACTGGTCCAGCCCACCACCACAGAGGAGCCGACAACTAATGTTGCGCTTAAGAGTTTGGGAGCCCTCAGCAGTTTGAACCAGAGCATCTCTCAGGGCCTTCCACTTAGCATCACTAGTCAGAGCAACAGCGTCCCGCCTCCACCTGCTGCATCAACAGTGGTCCTGCAGCGGCCTGCTCCTTTGACAGTTCCTGCAAAAACCATCAAACAGGGCCTAGGGCCTAGTGCTCCTAAACCTGTAGGAAAGAGGCTCAGGACTTCTCTTCATGCTAAGCGGTCTGCAGGTAAAAAGACCAAAGCATCAAATAAGAGTGAGCCTAGCTGGGCTTGCTTAGACATTTCTTCCATGGTCACCACCACCATCAGTGATGCTGTAAAAAATGCTACCGCCACATTAACACTTTCACCCAGTAATTCACAGCCGCAAAGTTTAGGCTCTGTCAGCTCCACTCAGAGTGATCTTATTCTCAGGCAAACCAAAACCAGTGTGACACAAGCAGTTGTCAGCGCAACATTAGTCAAGCCTTCAGAGAGCGATAAAACATCTTCCAGCAGTAGCTCCGTTGGAAGCAAAGTTTTCGACTCCGGAGTAAAAAAGTCACCCACTAAGTCAGTAACCTTCACTACGCAAAGCAAGACAGCGCCACCTGCTGCTAAACAAAGCAGATGTGTTGTTACAACCGCTTGTCCTATGGCAGTCTGTGGCACAGCTGCAACATCCATAGCTCCCAGCACGCCAAACAGCTCAGCTTCTTGTCCCCAGCAAACCACAACAACGCCTTTGCCTTGTAAGAAGCCAGTTCCCTCCTCCACAGTATCCACAAGCGTCACCCTGTCTTCATCAGTCAGCTCCAGTACTGCCGCAACAATTTGTTCAGAGTTGAGAAAAGGATTCATGGCCACAAGAGAGCAGCAGCCGGAAGTCCAAGTGCCCGACTCTGCAGAAAAACCCAGACAGCTCCAGGAAGAACGAGCAATCACACGAACAGAGACCCTATCTGACGTGACATCTAAAAAAGACTTTGCGCTCCCTCATGGGTTGTACACTAATCTGGGCGACCAAGCAACGGAGCACCCCACACGGACAGATTCCCCCATCTCGTCAGTGGTGGAGGGAGTTCGAGACTTCTCTGTGGCCTCCATGCTCCCTCAGGGTCAAAGTATAAGTGCCTCTTCCGCTACCTTCGGCACCTTCACGTTCACTTCAGAGCAGGCTGAGATGTTAGCCCTGGCCATGTTGGAGCAGGATTGTCCTGGGAGGAGGACTGGAAGCTGCACCGGGAGCGATGCAACACCAACCAACAACACCGCACCAAGCGACACCACCGCACCAAGCGACACCACCGCACAAACCAACGACAGCGCGCAATCCAACGACGCCGCACCATCCCACGACGCCGCACCATCCCACGACGCCGCACCATCCCACGACGCCGCACCATCTCACGACGCCGCACCATCCCACGACGCCGCACCATCCCACGACGCCGCACCATCCCACGACGCCGCACCATCTCACGACGCCGCACCATCCCACGACGCCGCACCATCCCACGACGCCGCACCATCCCACGGCGCCGCACCATCCCACGACTCCGTACCATCCCACAACTCCGCACCAACCAACAACAACGCACCATCACACAACACTGCACCATCACACAACACTGCACCATCACACAACACCGGACCATCACACAACACTGCACCATCACACAACACCGCACCATCACACAACACCAACACTGCACCATCACACAACACCGGACCATCACACAACACCGGACCATCACACAACACCGCACCATCACACAACACCGGACCATCACACAACACTGCACCATCACACAACACCGGACCATCACACAACACCGCACCATCACACAACACCGCACCATCACACAACACCGCACCATCACACAACACCGGACCATCACACAACACCGCACCATCACACAACACCGCACCATCACACAACACCGCACCAACCAACAACACTGCAGCGGCTTGGGAGCCTCCAAAAGTGTCTGTTAATAAAGACAAGACTGTGCAGCAGACCAAAGTTAGCAAACCTTTGGACACAGTGAAAGTTCCAGTTCAAGTGTCAACCAGAGGACAAGTTGGAGATGTCTCTGTCAGTGGGAGCAGTATAAGCAGACACCCTCAGAACTTGGCTCATCACATCTTGTACTCACAGCCTCAGTCTGTCCCTCAGGTCCAGACTCAGAGTGGCCCAGTGGCAAGCCTGAGTGTCAATAACCTGATCAGACCCAGCTCCTCGCAGCAGCCCTACCCTGCCGCTCCCAATCTGGCAGCCCAGCAGGCCTCAGGACCCACATCCGCTACCGCTGCCTTCGTCCATGAATCCCGAGGCTCCAACAACTCGCACAACAGCAGTTCTGGTGCGTCCCAGCTCAACGAATACGCCCCCATGAAAACGGCTCTAATGAGGGCTCAGGCCGAGCGCCAGGTCAAGATCATCTCAAAGCGGCAGGCCCAGGAGGAGGCCATGCTCAACACGGGAAAGCGAGCCAAACCTTGTCCGGCGCCGCCACCTGCTGTAGGCCAAAGGGACGTGAAGGCAGCGGAACACAGTCAGATGATGGTGGGACAGCTTCCCTCCTCATCTTCAGCCATGGCGAGGATTCATCCTGAAGGCTCGCTCTTCTCGCCAAACTCCTTTATGAGCCCCCCTGAGCACAACCAGCCTGGAGTGCTCCATTTGCCCCAAAGTCATCCACAGCATCCACCAGCCCAGCCTGGACAGCATCTGGGAGGTAACATCTACATGAAGCAGCAGCAAGAGCAACACAGGCACCATCTTTATCACCTCCAACACCACCTGACTCAGCCCGATCCCGCACAGCGACACTCGCTCCACCAGAGGGCACTGCAGGAACAGCAGCAGCAGCAGAAGAAGCGGGGGCTGGGCTCACCCGCCGGCATGCAGCAGAAGCAGCATCACCTGGAGAAGCAGCAGCACTCACATCAGCAACAGGCTGGACATCAGCATGCCCAACAACAACAACAACAACATCAACAACACCAAGCGTCCCATCCTCAGCAGCACCAAGCACACCAAGCACAGCACCAACAACATCATCAACAACTGCAGCAGAACTCTCATTCCAGACACCAGCAGCATCTTCAGCAGATTCAACATTTTAGACATCAGGAGAAAAGCTGCGACACCCAGGCTCCTGGAACCAGAACCCTCCACGGCAACCATTTGGCCCAGCAAGACCACCTCAAGGTTGGAATACTTTTGCTTTTTTCTACAACTAAAGTCTTCTCATGACTCAAACTGTAAACATTGTAAACATGACAAGACTGTAAAGCTATTGCTAATGCTAGCTTTGTAACAAGTTATAGTCCAACATGCTCACATTACCTTTCAACTTAGCTCACATGGAGTAAGTTTAATTTAGTTGACAATCATTTATGAACTCCCTTACTATGATTACGACTAAGATTATGTTTATATTCGACCCCTATACAAGCAAGTAGGACAATAAATCAAAAACCTCTCAAACTGGCTGGAAATGATTGAAAATTACAATATAAATAAATAAAATGAAATATATTTCCGCTTTGATGAATGGAACGCCACGTTCCAGCGAAGCTGCCAGTGATGCTATAAGTTCACAAAAGAACCAAAAAACCTGTGCACATCTTGAAGGCACGCATCTGTGCTCAAGCAGACAAATAGTCTGAGTTGGTGCGTGAGGTAGAGTAGTTTAGGCTGGATCACGTTGGTCTCACTTCCACGCACAGCAATGGCTCTGGACTCTCTTGCAATCTGGTGTTGACAGGCGGGGTGGCTATACTTGCTGCCCTGCAGCTCAGAGCCTGTACGGAGTTTAACCCGGTTGACGAGAGGGTAGCTTCCCTTCACTTCCGAGTGGGTCTATGGGTCATGACTGTAGTTTGTGCTTACGCACCAAACAGCAGCTTAAAGTAGCTGCCCTATTTGGTGGCCCAAGAGGGAGTACTGGGGAGTGCTCCCTCATAGGGCTGGACGAGACGGCATTTTTTTAATATCTCAATGTTTTTAGGCCATATCACGATACACAATATATATGTGGATATTTTGCCTTAGCCTTGAATGACCACTTGATGCATATAATCACAGCAGTATGATGATTCTGTGTGTCTACATTAAAACATTCTTCTTCATAATGCATGAATATATGCTACTTTTAAACTTTTATACAGAGAGGGAAATCACAACTAAGTCAATTCAGCAAAAGTGTATTTATTAAACAATTATTAAGCAGTGGCACAAACATTCATGTCATTTCAAAACAGAAAGTGCAAGATTGTCAGTCATTTTAAAACAAGCTAATAGTGCACTTTTGTGCATGATGTCACACAAAATATTTCAATGAGTGTCAAATAAAAATGATCTGCATAAAAGGAAAACAAATACTGTATGTCCTTTGCTAAGTGGTAGGTTCCTGTGGACGTTACCGCCTTCTGTTGTTGACTATTGGTTTCATATTGTTTTGTTGTGGAAATGGTTGCTCCGCATTTTGTGGGTGTGGCACCGAACGGAGATGTTAACACGCGGAGTTTCAAGTGCTCTTCATTCTCTAGCGGGTGACTTTTCAAGTGATGCTACATATTAGCAGTGCTACTACTTTTTGTAGCAACGCTTTTGCCGCATACTTGACAAATTACGCTTGTCTGTTGGACATATTCCCGCTTGAAGCCAAACCACCACCAGACGATGGACCCTGTGCTGTTTTTCTTGGGAATTAATTCTTCCTTCATTTGTAACCAGATTGGCACCTTCTCTCTCTCATATTAGCACTCGCACCCCAGCTAACGCAACTCATGCTGCTACCTCTCTGCTGGGCGAGGGCGTATAAGTATGTTACGTATGAGGGGACAGTATGTGACGTATGTAAGAAGGTGCGCTTGCTGTCTGTGAGAAGGAGAGACAACAGAGTAAAAAAAAGCCTGTAGTGTAATGCCAGCAGCTAAAAGCAACTGCGTGAGAAGGTATACTCCAATATCACAGTGTAGTCATTCTCTATATTGCACAGAGAAAAACCTGCTATAAACCAAGTATATAAATATATTTCCCAGCCCTACTTCCTCAGGTGATTCCCTTGTTCTACTGGGTAACTTTAACACTCAAGTTGGCAACGACAATGAGACTTGGAGAGGCGTGATTAAGAGAAACAGCCGCCCTGATCAGAACCAGTGTTGTTTTGTTATTGGACTTTTGTGCTCGTCTCAGATTGTCCATACCATACACCATGTTCAAACATAAGGGTGTCCATATGTGCACTTGGCACCAGGACACCCTCGGCCACAGTTCCATGATCGACTTTGTGGTTGTATCATCAGATTTGCGGTCACTCTGGTGAAGAGAGGGGGTGAAGCTTTATATTGATCACCACTTGGTGGTGAGTCAGCGCCGATGTTGGTGGAGGATGCTGGATAGACCTGGCTGGCCCAAACGCACAGTAAGTGTCTGCTTGGAACCACTGGCAGAGTCTCCCATCAGAGTTTAAATTTCAACCTCCGGAAGAACTTCCAACATGTTACGAGGGAGGCACCGGACAATGAGCCGAGTGGACCATGCACGTTCTGTACCCCTACTGTCGAGGCAGTTGATCAGACCTGTGGCTGCAAGGTGATCGGCGCCTGTCGTAGTGGTAATCCCAAAACCCGCTGATGCCGTTGGATCCTGTTGGGTTCTTTTGGCTCATGGGACTCTGGAGGCAGTGGACAGGTACCGACAGGCCAAAAGGTGTGCGGTTTTGGCGGTTGCAGAGGCAAAAACTCAGACATGAGAAGTTTGGAGAACCCTTGGAGAACGACTTCCGGACCGCTTCGAAGCGATTCCGGACCACCATTCGCTGCCTTAGGAGGGGGAAGCAGTGCAGTGTAATTTACTCGCTGTAAAGATCATACCTTCTGGAGGAAGGTTCTGTGGTCAGATGAAACAAAAATTGAGCTGTTTGGCCACAATACCCAGTAATATGTTTGCAGGAGAAAAAGTGAGGACTTTAATCCCAGGAACACCATTCCAATCGTCAAGCATGGTGGTGGTAGTATTATGCTCTGGGCCTATTTTGCTGCCAATGGAACTGCTGCTTTAAATGGGACAATGAAAAAGGAGGAGTAGCTCCAAATTCTTCAGGACAAGCTACAATCATCAGGCCAGAGGTTGGGTCTTGGCCGCAGTTGGGTGTTCCAACAGGACAATGACCCCAAAGACACCTCAAAAGTGGTAAAGGAATGGGTAAATCAGGCTAAAATGAAAGTTTTAGAATGGCCTTCCCAAAGTCCTGACTTAAGCGTGTGGACAAAATGCTGAAGAAACTAGTCCATGTAAGGAAACCAAAACACTTAGCAGAACTGCACCAATTTTGTCAAAATGAGTGGTCAAAAAAATCAAGCAGAAGCTTGTGGATGGCTACTAAAAGCGCCTTATTGTAGTGAAACTTGCCAAGGTTACATTGCTGTATGCATACTTTTGACCCAGCACATTTGCTCACATTTTCAGTACCACATACCCAGTCCCCCCTGGCTTTTTTTAAAGAGGTCTAGGACTCTATTGATTTTTCTGAGGGACATCATCAACAGCAGCTTGATTTCTGGCAGTGTGTCCTCTTTTTGTAGAGGACCGGTTGTTGAGCCTTCCATCAAAAAAACAGGTCTTGATCTTACAAGTTTGTCTAATCATCGGCCCATTTCTAAATGACCTCTGGTGTCAAACAATTTGGAGAAATGTGTTTTGGCGCAATTGCAGCCTCTTTTAGATGAAAATAGCACTTTAGATCCATTTCATTCTGCTTTACACAGTACTGAATCTGCACTTGTAAAGGTTTTTAATGACTAACTGTGGCAGCTCTGCCATTTTAGTGCTTTTAGATCTCCCAGCTGTCTTTGACACAATTCTTTTAGACTGCATTGGAGTGCTGGACATCCTACCTGTCAGAGAGCTGCTTCTTCACTGTGGTGTCCTCCAGGGATCTATCCTGTTTGCTCTTCATCTGCTCCCTCTTGGAGAGATTTAGAAGTGTCATATTTGGTGATTTATAAAGGCCACGTCCCCCTGACACCCCTTCTCAACTGTCTGTGCCACCTCAAGGCTTGGTTAGCCCAGAATTGTTGAATAATGAATGTGGGGAAAAAGGGAAATTGTAGTTTTTGGTCTGGCCCTCACTGACTTGGGACCATTGCAAAATGATGTCAGCAGCCTTGGCGTCACTATCGACAGGCATTTTTAAACTTGACAAACACGTCAATGTCCTTTTTACATCCTGTTTTTAACATTTTCGTCTTTTAGCAAAAGTAAAACCGTTTTTATCTTTGAACCTTTTTGTAGACGTGGTGCATGATTTTATTTCAAGTGGCCTGGACTACCGCAATGCACTTAATGCTGACAATAGCCTAAAAGCTCTCTCCCGCTGCAGTTAGTCCAGCAGGACTTTTAACGGGGGCCAGGAAAAGTCAGCATATAACCCAAATTCTTGAGACTTTGCATTGGCTCCTTCTTCATTTTACAATTGATTTTAAAATGTTTGTTTGGTTTTAAAGCTTTGCATGGACTGGCACCTCATAATATCTCATCCAAATGTACACTCTTGCTCGCGCTCTGAGGTCAGAGAGCCAGCTCCAGCTCGTGGTGTCCAAGACCAGACTTAAAAACAGGGCTATGCTCTGGAACATTCTGCCCCTCCATGTTCCAACTGCTCCCACAGTAGACTCCTTTAAGTCTCCCACTTTCATTCTCTGCATTTTAACACTACTTGACTTGTGTTTAAACATTTTTATTTCTATTTATTGTTTTCATTGGTTTTACCCTTTAAAATAATTTTTAATCATATTTATTATTATATTGGTCTTATATTTATTTATTTAGTTTTTATTCAGTCATTGATGGAGCTAAGGATAGAATTTGAATCTTGTTTTTAATATTTTGTGCAGCACTTTGGAAAGTTGTTTAAATGGGCTACAGAAGTAAATTGGATTGGATAAATGTATAAATCAGAATCAGAAGTACTTAATTATCCCAGAGGGGAAATATTTATATTTAATTTGCACAAGCAGTTTGTAAAAGCAAAGTAAAACTTGACACATTGTTGCGATTGTAGACGTTGTGTTCAAGTGACGTTTGTTTGTCCTCAGCCGGCTCAGGATCACAGCGCCATGCAGCGGATGATGAGTTCTCGGACTCTGGAGCAGCAGCAGCTCATCTCGTCTCCTAGCAACCCCGTCTCCCGTCCATCTGAGCTGTCCTGTGTTCCATCCCGCCAGGAGCGCCACCGCGTGTCCAGCTACTCCGCCGAGGCACTCATAGGGAAAAGCCCGACGAGCGGCGACCAGCAGCAGCGTTTGGCGCTGCAACTGCAGTCGGGCCGTGCTGCAGCCCAGGACCAGCCTGACCTGCGAGCGTACATGAACACCAACACGCGGGCGAAAGCCAACATGGCACACAACCCCCAGAACCGCCTCCCGTCGGAGCAGCACCCAACTGACATCCAGAGGGTCTCAGAGTGCCCCCCCTTCAAGGCCATGGCGGCAGGAGGACACCAACTGACCGGATTCGAGGCGCAGGTTTCACGCAGCGGCGACATGGCCCCTAAGCCGGGACCCCCGTCCCAGCGGGGACCTTCGGGCCAGCAGCAAGGGACCTTCAGGATGAGTGTAGCCCCCCCGGCAGACAGTAGAAACCGCTATGCTGGTATCCAACTTGGCTCTCAGGGGTCACAAGGGGAAGCGTGTCACCAGACCTTCATGCAGAGCCTCCTTTCCCCCCACATGCTGGAGCACAGCAACCACCAGAGGGTGGCACAGTGCTGCCCCCCGGTCAGCATGGAGTACGCCTGTGGCCCCCCATCAGCAGACATCCAGACCGCCAAGAGCTCCAGTCCCAATGTGCCCCCCAGCCAGAAGGCCTCGGCCATGAGTAACAAAGGTCATATCTCTCAGGTGAACACCAACATGCACGGGGTTGTCCGAGTGGGTGTGGCCCACCCTCCCACGCCTCACAGCAGCTCTGAACCCGGTCGCCCTACTGCTGTCTCGAGGCCGCCCCCAGTCGTAAGCCAGCATTCACGCCACATCGCCCGGGACAATCAGAGCACCAAACTGAGACCGGGCGAACGGCCCAGATCTGGAACTTTACGTCCCGCTAACCCCTTTGAGGCCGAGCCCCACCTGCCGGGGGGGATGCTGCTGGGCCGGCCTCAGCCCCCATCAGGGGGCGAGGCTAGGCGTAGCGCCATTGTTCGCTTTATGGCGGACGGCTCTCAGCCACCTGGCGACAACGGCCTTGTGCCTGAACAACACCTGACGCAGAACTTTGGCTTCCCTTTTATCCCCGAGAGTGGCATAAACCCTCCACCCCCCATTAACGCCAACTCCACTTTCATCCCCCCCGTCAGCCAACCCAGCACCTCCCGTACGCCCTCCTTGCTGCCCGTGGAGCCCCCCCAGAACACCTTAGCCTCCTTCTACCCGTCCTACTCGCCTGCTGCCCACCCCAGCCTGCCGGGTGACGTCACCCTGCAGTACTTCTCCAACCAAATGTTCTCCAGCCCCACTGCTGACAAGGCCAGCGCCCCCCCGCCACCACCCCCTTTGAACAACCGCTTCGGCTCCATCCTGTCGCCGCCGCGCCCGGTAGGCTTTGCTCAGGCCAGCTTCCCCCTGCTGCCTGACATGCCCCCCATGCCCATCACCAACTCTGCAGGCATCACACCTCACATCTCCAACTTTAGCCTCACCTCTCTCTTCCCGGAGATTGCTGCGGGAATGCCTACGGACGGCTCGGCCATGCCCATGTCGCCTCTGCTGTCCCTCGCCAACGCGTCCTCGGCTGACTCCGGCAAGCAACCCAACAGGCCCGCCCACAACATCAGCCACATCCTGGGACACGACGGCAGCTCGGCGGTCTGAAGGTGGACAAACCTTTTTAACTTATATGGCTTTTGTAAATACTCACCTTTCATATCAGAGTTTAGATTGTCTATTTGTAAATACCAAAAGATAAATAAAGTTTATAAGAGACGCAGCACTCATCCTGTCCACTATGCCGTACCAAGCATGACAGCATGGAACATGGCGCCCCGGAGTCACGTGACCAATCACTTGGCTTTATTCTCTCTGATTGGTCAAAAGCCCCTCATGTGACTATAGAGCACCATGTTGGGGACCAACTCTGAAACCCGGTTGTCCATACGTTGTCATATTTGAATGCAATACTGTCCGTCCACTAGAGGGCACCAAAGCAAAAATTATAAGAACAATTCACGCAATATTGTTGTCCACTTGGATGCCCAGTCCGCTACACCAGAGTAACAAAGACTCTGAGAAACTTTTGAAGGCAATACTGTCAAAACAATTCAGTAAATTAGTTCTTGTGTCCACTGGAGGGTGTCAGTAACATTTCAATAGCAACATTTGAAAGCATAGTCCTCTACACTAATCCTTGTAGTTGGCTGAGCTGCACACAAGGATCTGGGCTCGAAGGCATTGCAAACTCCTTCAAGATAGCAAAAAAAAATGAACCAATCAGGATCGCCAGGCGGGATTTCATGGATGTGACGTAGCGCCGAAGGGACTGTTTGATTGAAACAATAATGATGTGCTGACCATCGCAAATTTTCTGACACATCGCTCATGTGAGTGCTTGAAGTAGCTCCCCATTCAAGATGACGGACAAGTGCTTTATCCAATCACATACAAGGGTTTAGGGTTAGGGTCCCTAACCCCGCCTTCTGAAATACATCTATTGAGAAATCCCACATCCTTGTGTGGCGCTCAGCCAACTACAAGGATCTGGCCAGAGTCAGGTTAAGTCTACACCAGAGTGTAATACTCTTTGTGTCCACTTGAGGGCACACCACTCATTTCAAGCAGGTGTGTAAAGAGCATCTGTTTCAAACATGGCAAACGCTCTTCACGGGACTCAAGGCGCCATGTTTGGTCCCAATTTCAAAACCGAGAGCCGTACTCACAGGATCATTTGAAGGCAATACTGTCTGTCCACCAAAGCAAGGATTCATGCGACATCCCTGGTGGCCACTTGAGGGCAGCAAACATTTGGATGAAAGTGTGGATGTAGTACTCTCTCAGTCCACTGGAGGGCAACATGTCATTGAGGGAGAGAAACAAGCCATGAAAGTGTTTCACAAGCTTTCATTTACATGCAAGAGTGCTCCCGCCGTTATTTAGGATGTCATTTACATGCAAGAGTGCTCCCGCCGTTATTTAGGATATCATTTACATGCAAGAGTGCTCCCGCCGTTATTTAGGATGTCATTTACATGCAAGAGTGCTCCCGCCGTTATTTAGGATGTCATTTACATGCAAGAGTGCTCCCGCCGTTATTTAGGATATCATTTACATGCAAGAGTGCTCCCGCCGTTATTTAGGATTTAATATACATGCAAGAGTGCTCCCGCCGTTATTTAGGATGTCATTTACATGCAAGAGTGCTCCCGCCGTTATTTAGGATGTCATTTACATGCAAGAGTGCTCCCGCCGTTATTTAGGATGTCATTTACATGCAAGAGTGCTCCTGCCGTTATTTAGGATATCATTTACATGCAAGAGTGCTCCCGCCGTTATTTAGGATTTAATTTACATGCAAGAGTGCTCCCGCCGTTATTTAGGATGTCATTTACATGCAAGAGTGCTCCCGCCATTATTTAGGATGTCATTTACATGCAAGAGTGCTCCCGTCGTTATTTAGGATGTCATTTACATGCAAGAGTGCTCCCGCCGTTATTTAGGATGTCATTTACATGCAAGAGTGCTCCCGCCGTTATTTAGGATGTCATTTACATGCAAGAGTGCTCCCGCCGTTATTTAGGATGTCATTTACATGCAAGAGTGCTCCCGTCGTTATTTAGGATGTCATTTACATGCAAGAGTGCTCCCGCCGTTATTTAGGATGTCATTTACATGCAAGAGTGCTCCCGTCGTTATTTAGGATATCATTTACATGCAAGAGTGCTCCCGTCGTTATTTAGGATGTCATTTACATGCAAGAGTGCTCCTGCCGTTATTTAGGATATCATTTACATGCAAGAGTGCTCCCGCCGTTATTTAGGATTTAATTTACATGCAAGAGTGCTCCCGCCGTTATTTAGGATGTCATTTACATGCAAGAGTGCTCCCGCCATTATTTAGGATGTCATTTAAATGCAAGAGTGCTCCCGTCGTTATTTAGGATGTCATTTACATGCAAGAGTGCTCCCGCCGTTATTTAGGATATCATTTACATGCAAGAGTGCTCCCGCCGTTATTTAGGATGTCATTTACATGCAAGAGTGCTCCCGCCGTTATTTAGGATGTCATTTACATGCAAGAGTGCTCCCGTCGTTATTTAGGATATCATTTACATGCAAGAGTGCTCCCGTCGTTATTTAGGATGTCATTTACATGCAAGAGTGCTCCTGCCGTTATTTAGGATGTCATTTACATGCAAGAGTGCTCCCGCCGTTATTTAGGATAGAATTTGCATGCAAGAGTGCTCCCGTCGTTATTTAGGATTTAATTTACATGCAAGAGTGCTCCCGCCATTATTTAGGATATCATTTACATGCAAGAGTGCTCCCGCCGTTATTTAGGATATAATTTGCATGCAAGAGTGCTCCCGTCGTTATTTAGGATGTCATTTACATGCAAGAGTGCTCCCGCCATTATTTAGGATATCATTTACATGCAAGAGTGCTCCCGCCGTTATTTAGGATAACATTTACATGCAAGAGTGCTCCCGCCGTTATTTAGGATGTCATTTACATGCAAGAGTGCTCCCGCCATTATTTAGGATGTCATTTACATGCAAGAGTGCTCCCGTCGTTATTTAGGATGTCATTTACATGCAAGAGTGCTCCCGCCGTTATTTAGGATGTCATTTACATGCAAGAGTGCTCCCGCCGTTATTTAGGATGTCATTTACATGCAAGAGTGCTCCCGCCGTTATTTAGGATGTCATTTACATGCAAGAGTGCTCCCGTCGTTATTTAGGATGTCATTTACATGCAAGAGTGCTCCCGCCATTATTTAGGATGTCATTTACATGCAAGAGTGCTCCCGTCGTTATTTAGGATATCATTTACATGCAAGAGTGCTCCCGTCGTTATTTAGGATGTCATTTACATGCAAGAGTGCTCCTGCCGTTATTTAGGATATCATTTACATGCAAGAGTGCTCCCGCCGTTATTTAGGATTTAATTTACATGCAAGAGTGCTCCCGCCGTTATTTAGGATGTCATTTACATGCAAGAGTGCTCCCGCCATTATTTAGGATGTCATTTACATGCAAGAGTGCTCCCGTCGTTATTTAGGATGTCATTTACATGCAAGAGTGCTCCCGCCGTTATTTAGGATATCATTTACATGCAAGAGTGCTCCCGTCGCTATTTAGGATATCATTTACATGCAAGAGTGCTCCCGTCGTTATTTAGGATGTCATTTACATGCAAGAGTGCTCCCGCCGTTATTTAGGATGTCATTTACATGCAAGAGTGCTCCCGTCGTTATTTAGGATGTCATTTACATGCAAGAGTGCTCCCGTCGTTATTTAGGATGTCATTTACATGCAAGAGTGCTCCCGCCGTTATTTAGGATAGAATTTGCATGCAAGAGTGCTCCCGTCGTTATTTAGGATTTAATTTACATGCAAGAGTGCTCCCGCCATTATTTAGGATATCATTTACATGCAAGAGTGCTCCCGCCGTTATTTAGGATATAATTTGCATGCAAGAGTGCTCCCGTCGTTATTTAGGATGTCATTTACATGCAAGAGTGCTCCCGCCATTATTTAGGATATCATTTACATGCAAGAGTGCTCCCGCCGTTATTTAGGATAACATTTACATGCAAGAGTGCTCCCGCCGTTATTTAGGATGTCATTTACATGCAAGAGTGCTCCCGCCATTATTTAGGATGTCATTTACATGCAAGAGTGCTCCCGTCGTTATTTAGGATATAATTTGCATGCAAGAGTGCTCCCGCCGTTATTTAGGATGTCATTTACATGCAAGAGTGCTCCCGTCGTTATTTAGGATGTCATTTACATGCAAGAGTGCTCCCGCCATTATTTAGGATGTCATTTACATGCAAGAGTGCTCCCGTCGTTATTTAGGATGTCATTTACATGCAAGAGTGCTCCCGCCATTATTTAGGATGTCATTTACATGCAAGAGTGCTCCCGCCATTATTTAGGATATCATTTACATGCAAGAGTGCTCCCGTCGTTATTTAGGATATAATTTGCATGCAAGAGTGCTCCCGCCGTTATTTAGGATGTCATTTACATGCAAGAGTGCTCCCGTCGTTATTTAGGATGTCATTTACATGCAAGAGTGCTCCCGCCATTATTTAGGATGTCATTTACATGCAAGAGTGCTCCCGTCGTTATTTAGGATGTCATTTACATGCAAGAGTGCTCCCGCCATTATTTAGGATGTCATTTACATGCAAGAGTGCTCCCGTCGTTATTTAGGATGTCATTTACATGCAAGAGTGCTCCCGCCGTTATTTAGGATGTCATTTACATGCAAGAGTGCTCCCGCCGTTATTTAGGATATAATTTGCATGCAAGAGTGCTCCCGCCGTTATTTAGGATGTCATTTACATGCAAGAGTGCTCCCGTCGTTATTTAGGATGTCATTTACATGCAAGAGTGCTCCCGCCATTATTTAGGATGTCATTTACATGCAAGAGTGCTCCCGTCGTTATTTAGGATGTCATTTACATGCAAGAGTGCTCCCGCCGTTATTTAGGATGTCATTTACATGCAAGAGTGCTCCCGCCATTATTTAGGATGTCATTTACATGCAAGAGTGCTCCCGTCGTTATTTAGGATATAATTTGCATGCAAGAGTGCTCCCGCCGTTATTTAGGATGTCATTTACATGCAAGAGTGCTCCCGTCGTTATTTAGGATGTCATTTACATGCAAGAGTGCTCCCGCCATTATTTAGGATGTCATTTACATGCAAGAGTGCTCCCGTCGTTATTTAGGATGTCATTTACATGCAAGAGTGCTCCCGCCATTATTTAGGATGTCATTTACATGCAAGAGTGCTCCCGCCATTATTTAGGATATCATTTACATGCAAGAGTGCTCCCGTCGTTATTTAGGATATAATTTGCATGCAAGAGTGCTCCCGCCGTTATTTAGGATGTCATTTACATGCAAGAGTGCTCCCGTCGTTATTTAGGATGTCATTTACATGCAAGAGTGCTCCCGCCATTATTTAGGATGTCATTTACATGCAAGAGTGCTCCCGTCGTTATTTAGGATGTCATTTACATGCAAGAGTGCTCCCGCCATTATTTAGGATGTCATTTACATGCAAGAGTGCTCCCGTCGTTATTTAGGATGTCATTTACATGCAAGAGTGCTCCCGCCGTTATTTAGGATGTCATTTACATGCAAGAGTGCTCCCGCCATTATTTAGGATGTCATTTACATGCAAGAGTGCTCCCGTCGTTATTTAGGATATAATTTGCATGCAAGAGTGCTCCCGCCGTTATTTAGGATGTCATTTACATGCAAGAGTGCTCCCGTCGTTATTTAGGATGTCATTTACATGCAAGAGTGCTCCCGCCATTATTTAGGATATCATTTACATGCAAGAGTGCTCCCGCCGTTATTTAGGATATAATTTGCATGCAAGAGTGCTCCCGTCGTTATTTAGGATGTCATTTACATGCAAGAGTGCTCCCGCCATTATTTAGGATATCATTTACATGCAAGAGTGCTCCCGCCGTTATTTAGGATAACATTTACATGCAAGAGTGCTCCCGCCGTTATTTAGGATGTCATTTACATGCAAGAGTGCTCCCGCCATTATTTAGGATGTCATTTACATGCAAGAGTGCTCCCGTCGTTATTTAGGATGTCATTTACATGCAAGAGTGCTCCCGCCGTTATTTAGGATGTCATTTACATGCAAGAGTGCTCCCGCCGTTATTTAGGATGTCATTTACATGCAAGAGTGCTCCCGCCGTTATTTAGGATGTCATTTACATGCAAGAGTGCTCCCGTCGTTATTTAGGATGTCATTTACATGCAAGAGTGCTCCCGCCATTATTTAGGATGTCATTTACATGCAAGAGTGCTCCCGTCGTTATTTAGGATATCATTTACATGCAAGAGTGCTCCCGTCGTTATTTAGGATGTCATTTACATGCAAGAGTGCTCCTGCCGTTATTTAGGATATCATTTACATGCAAGAGTGCTCCCGCCGTTATTTAGGATTTAATTTACATGCAAGAGTGCTCCCGCCGTTATTTAGGATGTCATTTACATGCAAGAGTGCTCCCGCCATTATTTAGGATGTCATTTACATGCAAGAGTGCTCCCGTCGTTATTTAGGATGTCATTTACATGCAAGAGTGCTCCCGCCGTTATTTAGGATATCATTTACATGCAAGAGTGCTCCCGTCGCTATTTAGGATATCATTTACATGCAAGAGTGCTCCCGTCGTTATTTAGGATGTCATTTACATGCAAGAGTGCTCCCGCCGTTATTTAGGATGTCATTTACATGCAAGAGTGCTCCCGTCGTTATTTAGGATGTCATTTACATGCAAGAGTGCTCCCGTCGTTATTTAGGATGTCATTTACATGCAAGAGTGCTCCCGCCGTTATTTAGGATAGAATTTGCATGCAAGAGTGCTCCCGTCGTTATTTAGGATTTAATTTACATGCAAGAGTGCTCCCGCCATTATTTAGGATATCATTTACATGCAAGAGTGCTCCCGCCGTTATTTAGGATATAATTTGCATGCAAGAGTGCTCCCGTCGTTATTTAGGATGTCATTTACATGCAAGAGTGCTCCCGCCATTATTTAGGATATCATTTACATGCAAGAGTGCTCCCGCCGTTATTTAGGATAACATTTACATGCAAGAGTGCTCCCGCCGTTATTTAGGATGTCATTTACATGCAAGAGTGCTCCCGCCATTATTTAGGATGTCATTTACATGCAAGAGTGCTCCCGTCGTTATTTAGGATATAATTTGCATGCAAGAGTGCTCCCGCCGTTATTTAGGATGTCATTTACATGCAAGAGTGCTCCCGTCGTTATTTAGGATGTCATTTACATGCAAGAGTGCTCCCGCCATTATTTAGGATGTCATTTACATGCAAGAGTGCTCCCGTCGTTATTTAGGATGTCATTTACATGCAAGAGTGCTCCCGCCATTATTTAGGATGTCATTTACATGCAAGAGTGCTCCCGCCATTATTTAGGATATCATTTACATGCAAGAGTGCTCCCGTCGTTATTTAGGATATAATTTGCATGCAAGAGTGCTCCCGCCGTTATTTAGGATGTCATTTACATGCAAGAGTGCTCCCGTCGTTATTTAGGATGTCATTTACATGCAAGAGTGCTCCCGCCATTATTTAGGATGTCATTTACATGCAAGAGTGCTCCCGTCGTTATTTAGGATGTCATTTACATGCAAGAGTGCTCCCGCCATTATTTAGGATGTCATTTACATGCAAGAGTGCTCCCGTCGTTATTTAGGATGTCATTTACATGCAAGAGTGCTCCCGCCGTTATTTAGGATGTCATTTACATGCAAGAGTGCTCCCGCCGTTATTTAGGATATAATTTGCATGCAAGAGTGCTCCCGCCGTTATTTAGGATGTCATTTACATGCAAGAGTGCTCCCGTCGTTATTTAGGATGTCATTTACATGCAAGAGTGCTCCCGCCATTATTTAGGATGTCATTTACATGCAAGAGTGCTCCCGTCGTTATTTAGGATGTCATTTACATGCAAGAGTGCTCCCGCCGTTATTTAGGATGTCATTTACATGCAAGAGTGCTCCCGCCATTATTTAGGATGTCATTTACATGCAAGAGTGCTCCCGTCGTTATTTAGGATATAATTTGCATGCAAGAGTGCTCCCGCCGTTATTTAGGATGTCATTTACATGCAAGAGTGCTCCCGTCGTTATTTAGGATGTCATTTACATGCAAGAGTGCTCCCGCCATTATTTAGGATGTCATTTACATGCAAGAGTGCTCCCGTCGTTATTTAGGATGTCATTTACATGCAAGAGTGCTCCCGCCATTATTTAGGATGTCATTTACATGCAAGAGTGCTCCCGCCATTATTTAGGATATCATTTACATGCAAGAGTGCTCCCGTCGTTATTTAGGATATAATTTGCATGCAAGAGTGCTCCCGCCGTTATTTAGGATGTCATTTACATGCAAGAGTGCTCCCGTCGTTATTTAGGATGTCATTTACATGCAAGAGTGCTCCCGCCATTATTTAGGATGTCATTTACATGCAAGAGTGCTCCCGTCGTTATTTAGGATGTCATTTACATGCAAGAGTGCTCCCGCCATTATTTAGGATGTCATTTACATGCAAGAGTGCTCCCGTCGTTATTTAGGATGTCATTTACATGCAAGAGTGCTCCCGCCGTTATTTAGGATGTCATTTACATGCAAGAGTGCTCCCGCCATTATTTAGGATGTCATTTACATGCAAGAGTGCTCCCGTCGTTATTTAGGATATAATTTGCATGCAAGAGTGCTCCCGCCGTTATTTAGGATGTCATTTACATGCAAGAGTGCTCCCGTCGTTATTTAGGATGTCATTTACATGCAAGAGTGCTCCCGCCATTATTTAGGATGTCATTTACATGCAAGAGTGCTCCCGTCGTTATTTAGGATGTCATTTACATGCAAGAGTGCTCCCGCCATTATTTAGGATGTCATTTACATGCAAGAGTGCTCCCGCCATTATTTAGGATATCATTTACATGCAAGAGTGCTCCCGTCGTTATTTAGGATATAATTTGCATGCAAGAGTGCTCCCGCCGTTATTTAGGATGTCATTTACATGCAAGAGTGCTCCCGTCGTTATTTAGGATGTCATTTACATGCAAGAGTGCTCCCGCCATTATTTAGGATGTCATTTACATGCAAGAGTGCTCCCGTCGTTATTTAGGATGTCATTTACATGCAAGAGTGCTCCCGCCATTATTTAGGATGTCATTTACATGCAAGAGTGCTCCCGCCGTTATTTAGGATGTCATTTACATGCAAGAGTGCTCCCGCCGTTATTTAGGATATAATTTGCATGCAAGAGTGCTCCCGCCGTTATTTAGGATGTCATTTACATGCAAGAGTGCTCCCGTCGTTATTTAGGATGTCATTTACATGCAAGAGTGCTCCCGCCGTTATTTAGGATGTCATTTACATGCAAGAGTGCTCCCGCCGTTATTTAGGATGTCATTTACATGCAAGAGTGCTCCCGCCGTTATTTAGGATATCATTTACATGCAAGAGTGCTCCCGCCGTTATTTAGGATTTAATTTACATGCAAGAGTGCTCCCGCCGTTATTTAGGATGTCATTTACATGCAAGAGTGCTCCCGCCATTATTTAGGATGTCATTTACATGCAAGAGTGCTCCCGTCGTTATTTAGGATGTCATTTACATGCAAGAGTGCTCCCGCCGTTATTTAGGATGTCATTTACATGCAAGAGTGCTCCCGTCGTTATTTAGGATATCATTTACATGCAAGAGTGCTCCCGTCGTTATTTAGGATATCATTTACATGCAAGAGTGCTCCCGTCGTTATTTAGGATGTCATTTACATGCAAGAGTGCTCCTGCCGTTATTTAGGATATCATTTACATGCAAGAGTGCTCCCGCCGTTATTTAGGATTTAATTTACATGCAAGAGTGCTCCCGCCGTTATTTAGGATGTCATTTACATGCAAGAGTGCTCCCGCCATTATTTAGGATGTCATTTACATGCAAGAGTGCTCCCGCCGTTATTTAGGATGTCATTTACATGCAAGAGTGCTCCCGTCGTTATTTAGGATGTCATTTACATGCAAGAGTGCTCCCGTCGTTATTTAGGATGTCATTTACATGCAAGAGTGCTCCCGCCGTTATTTAGGATAGAATTTGCATGCAAGAGTGCTCCCGTCGTTATTTAGGATTTAATTCACATGCAAGAGTGCTCCCGCCATTATTTAGGATATAATTTACATGCAAGAGTGCTCCCGCCGTTATTTAGGATATAATTTGCATGCAAGAGTGCTCCCGTCGTTATTTAGGATTTAATTTACATGCAAGAGTGCTCCCGCCATTATTTAGGATATCATTTACATGCAAGAGTGCTCCCGCCGTTATTTAGGATAACATTTACATGCAAGAGTGCTCCCGCCGTTATTTAGGATATCATTTACATGCAAGAGTGCTCCCGCCATTATTTAGGATATCATTTACATGCAAGAGTGCTCCCGTCGTTATTTAGGATATAATTTGCATGCAAGAGTGCTCCCGCCGTTATTTAGGATGTCATTTACATGCAAGAGTGCTCCCGTCGTTATTTAGGATGTCATTTACATGTAAGAGTGCTCCCGTCGTTATTTAGGATGTCATTTACATGCAAGAGTGCTCCCGTCGTTATTTAGGATATAATTTGCATGCAAGAGTGCTCCCGTCGTTATTTAGGATTTAATTTACATGCAAGAGTGCTCCCGCCATTATTTAGGATATAATTTGCATGCAAGAGTGCTCCCGTCGTTATTTAGGATATAATTTGCATGCAAGAGTGCTCCCGTCGTTATTTAGGATTTAATTTACATGCAAGAGTGCTCCCGCCGTTATTTAGGATATCATTTACATGCAAGAGTGCTCCTGCCATTATTTAGGATTTAATTTACATGCAAGAGTGCTCCCGCCGTTATTTAGGATATCATTTACATGCAAGAGTGCTCCTGCCATTATTTAGGATATCATTTACATGCAAGAGTGCTCCCGCCATTATTTAGGATTTAATTTACATGCAAGAGTGCCCCCGCCATTATTTAGGATATAATTTGCCTGCAAGAGTGTTCCCGCCGTTATTTAGGATATCATTTACATGCAAGAGTGCTCCCGTCGCTATTTAGGATATAATTTGCATGCAAGAGTGCTCCCGCCATTATTTAGGATGTCATTTACATGCAAGAGTGCTCCCGCCGTTATTTAGGATGTCATTTACATGCAAGAGTGCTCCCGTCATTATTTAGGATTTAATTTACATGCAAGAGTGCTCCCGTCATTATTTAGGATTTAATTTACATGCAAGAGTGCTCCCGTCATTATTTAGGATTTAATTTACATGCAAGAGTATTCTGGTCGCTATTTAGGATTTGGCAAGAGTGCTATTTATGATGTCCTCCATTTGTCTGGCAAAGAATAGGAGGTGACACAGCTGGTGCGCAGCAAATAGATGACAGAAAGAAGCATTTATGTTATTTCCAGACAAAGTTTATGCTGCTGTAGAAAAAGAGTCCATCTTATATACAGGATGATATGTACAAAGGTATAAATAGATAAATATCTGCCATAGAAAAATAAATATTGCTGTGTTGCTCTCTCATGTGGCGCCGACTTCTTGGCCACCGGGCGCTGCTTGGTCTTGTAGAGAAGCGCTGGGAGAAGACGTGACTTCTGCATGGAGGAGCAGAGAGGAGGTGTACCTAATGAAGTGTCCTGCTTTGTCACATATTGTCCTGCTCCTCACCTGGCCACTGCTGAGGCTCCGCCCACTGAGGACACGGATCCAGCACGGACCAATCAGGAGGCTCAGCGTCACTGAAAGCAGCAGAGGAGTCATTCCGATCATTGATTATTGATACATTATTGATGCGCCATTGATTAGGTGAGTATTTACATTATTGATGCACCATTGATTACTGATCTGCCTTTGATACATTATTGATGTGCCATTGGTTGTTGATACATTATTACTGCACCATTGATTATTGATACATTATTACTGCACCATTGATTATTGATACATTATTGATGCACCATTGATACATTATTGATGTGCCATTTATACATTATTGATGCACCATTAATTATTGATACATTATCTATGCACCATTGATACATTATTGATGCGCCATAGATTATTGATACACAATCGATAGATTATTGATGCACCATCGACTATGGATACATTATCGATGCGCCATTGATTATTGAGACATTATCGATGCGCCATTGATACATTATTGATGCGCCATTGACTATGGATACATTATTGATGCGCCATTGATCGATACATTATTGATGCGACATAGATTATTAATACATTGATGCGCCATTGACTATTGATACATAATGCGCCATAGATTATTGACACACAATCGATAGATTATCGATGGACCATTGATTATTGATACATTTGATACATTGATAGATTATTTTAAACACACTATTGATAAATTACTGATGCACCATTGACAGAATGATGGACCATGGATGAGACAAGTAACGTACTCGTTGGCGTAGTGGCACAGAGGAGCGTGCCCGTTGGACAGTCGCCGTGGTAACAAGGTGTCACACTCCATAGAAGCTTCCAGGTCCTCCTGCAGCACACACACCAGTGCCATTAAAAAAACACTAATCATCATGTCAATCATCAATAATAATCAAAACAATCATTAATAATAATCATAAGTAACCATAATGATCATAGCAATCATCAGTAAAAATCCACACAATCATATATAATAATCATAACAATCATCAATGATAATCCTAACAATCATCAATAATAACCATAATCAATATTAACCAAAAGCATCAATGATAATCATAACAATCATCAATAATAATCCTAATTATCAATTATAATCATAATCAATAATAATCATAATTATCAATAATAACCCTAACAATCATTGATAATAATCCTAACAATCATTGATAACCATACCAATCATCAATATTAATTGTCAATAATAATCATAAAAGTCATCAATAATAATAACAATAATAACCCTACCAATCATCAATAATAATCCTAACAATCATCATTAATAATCATACCAGTCATCAATAACAATCATTAATAATAATCATAATTAGCAATAATAATTATCAATAATAATCATAACAATAGTCGATGATTATAATCATCAATAATAATCCTAACAATCAATAATAATCAGCATTACAAATATCGATCATAATCATAATTGTCAGTAATAATCATTTAAAAAAATCAATAATCCAACAAGCATCGATAATAATAACAATCAAAAATATTCATAATATTCAATAATGATCGTAACAATCATCAATACCACGCCAAGCAATCATCAAGGATAATCATAATCAATATTAACCCTAACTATCATCAATAATAGTCATAATCATCCAAAATAATCATAAAAAGTATCAATAATAATCATACAATCGTCAGTAATAATAGCCAGACTAATCGTCAATAATAATCATACCAATCAATAATAATTATACAATCATCAAGCATAATCCTAAAAATCCTCAATGATAATCCTAAGAATCATCAATAATAAATATAATCAATATTAACCTTAACTATCATCAATAATAATCATACCAATCATCAATAATAATTATACAATCAATGATAATCCTAAAAATCATCAATAATAAATATAATCAATATTAACCTTAACTATCATCAATAATAATCATAACAATAATAATTTTAACAATCACCAATAATAATATCAATCGTCAATAATAATCATACCAATGATCAATAATAATCATAACCATCTATATGAATCATCAATAATCATACAATCACCAATGATCATCCTAAAATCATCAATAATAATTAGAATCAATATTAACCCTATCATCAATAATAATCATGACATCATCAACAATAATATCAATCATCAATAATGATCGTCTCAATTATCAATAATAATCATAAATATGAATCATAAAAATCAATAATAATCATACAATTGTCAATAATAATCCTAACAATCATCAATAATAATCATACCAATCACCAACAATAATTGTATCAATCATCAATAATAATCGTATCAATCATCAATAATAAATATAAAAGTTATCAATGATAATCATACAATCGTCAATAATAATCATACCAATCGTCGATAATAATATAGCAGACCAATCGTCAATAATGATCATACCAATCAATAATATTCAATTAACAATCATCAATGAGCATCCTAAAAATCATAAATGATAACCTTAATCATCAATAATAATCATAATCAATATTAACCGTAACCATCATCAATAATAATCATAACAATCATCAATAATAATCATAATTATCAATAATAGTCATAACAATCATCAATGATAAGTATGCCAATCATCAGTAATAATCATACAATCAATGATAATCCTTACAATCATAAATAATAATCATAATCAATATTAACCTAACTATCATCAATAATAATTATACAATCATCGACAATGAGCTTATAAATGTAATCAATATGAAGACTAAATGTAATCAATATGAAGACTAAATGTAATCAATATGAAGACTAAATGTAATCAATATGAAGACTAAATTTAATCAATATGAAGACTAAATGTAATCAATATGAAGACTGAATGTAATCAATATGAAGACTGAATGTAATCAATATGAAGACTGAATGTAATCAATATGAAGACTGAATGTAATCAATATGAAGACTGAATGTAATCAATATGAAGACTGAATGTAATCAATATGAAGACTGAATGTAATCAATATGAAGACTGAATGTAATCAATATGAAGACTGAATGTAATCAATATGAAGACTGAATGTAATCAATATGAAGACTAAATGTAATCAATATGAAGACTAAATGTAATCAATATGAAGACTGAATGTAATCAATATGAAGACTGAATGTAATCAATATGAAGACTAAATGTAATCAATATGAAGACTGAATGTAATCAATATGAAGACTGAATGTAATCAATATGAAGACTGAATGTAATCAATATGAAGACTAAATGTAATCAATATGAAGACTGAATGTAATCAATATGAAGACTGAATGTAATCAATATGAAGACTAAATGTAATCAATATGAAGACTGAATGTAATCAATATGAAGACTGAATGTAATCAATATGAAGACTAAATGTAATCAATATGAAGACTGAATGTAATCAATATGAAGACTAAATGTAATCAATATGAAGACTGAATGTAATCAATATGAAGACTGAATGTAATCAATATGAAGACTGAATGTAATCAATATGAAGACTAAATGTAATCAATATGAAGACTGAATGTAATCAATATGAAGACTGAATGTAATCAATATGAAGACTGAATGTAATCAATATGAAGACTGAATGTAATCAATATGAAGACTGAATGTAATCAATATGAAGACTGAATGTAATCAATATGAAGACTGAATGTAATCAATATGAAGACTGAATGTAATCAATATGAAGACTAAATGTAATCAATATGAAGACTAAATGTAATCAATATGAAGACTGAATGTAATCAATATGAAGACTAAATGTAATCAATATGAAGACTGAATGTAATCAATATGAAGACTAAATGTAATCAATATGAAGACTAAATGTAATCAATATGAAGACTGAATGTAATCAATATGAAGACTAAATGTAATCAATAAGAAGACTAAATGTAATCAATATGAAGACTGAATGTAATCAATATGAAGACTGAATGTAATCAATATGAAGACTGAATGTAATCAATATGAAGACTAAATGTAATCAATATGAAGACTAAATGTAATCAATATGAAGACTGAATGTAATCAATATGAAGACTAAATGTAATCAATATGAAGACTGAATGTAATCAATATGAAGACTGAATGTAATCAATATGAAGACTGAATGTAATCAATATGAAGACTGAATGTAATCAATATGAAGACTGAATGTAATCAATATGAAGACTGAATGTAATCAATATGAAGACTGAATGTAATCAATATGAAGACTGAATGTAATCAATATGAAGACTGAATGTAATCAATATGAAGACTGAATGTAATCAATATGAAGACTGAATGTAATCAATATGAAGACTGAATGTAATCAATATGAAGACTGAATGTAATCAATATGAAGACTAAATGTAATCAATATGAAGACTAAATGTAATCAATATGAAGACTGAATGTAATCAATATGAAGACTGAATGTAATCAATATGAAGACTAAATGTAATCAATATGAAGACTGAATGTAATCAATATGAAGACTGAATGTAATCAATATGAAGACTGAATGTAATCAATATGAAGACTGAATGTAATCAATATGAAGACTGAATGTAATCAATATGAAGACTGAATGTAATCAATATGAAGACTGAATGTAATCAATATGAAGACTGAATGTAATCAATATGAAGACTAAATGTAATCAATATGAAGACTAAATGTAATCAATATGAAGACTGAATGTAATCAATATGAAGACTAAATGTAATCAATATGAAGACTGAATGTAATCAATATGAAGACTAAATGTAATCAATATGAAGACTAAATGTAATCAATATGAAGACTGAATGTAATCAATATGAAGACTAAATGTAATCAATAAGAAGACTAAATGTAATCAATATGAAGACTGAATGTAATCAATATGAAGACTGAATGTAATCAATATGAAGACTGAATGTAATCAATATGAAGACTAAATGTAATCAATATGAAGACTAAATGTAATCAATATGAAGACTGAATGTAATCAATATGAAGACTAAATGTAATCAATATGAAGACTGAATGTAATCAATATGAAGACTGAATGTAATCAATATGAAGACTGAATGTAATCAATATGAAGACTGAATGTAATCAATATGAAGACTGAATGTAATCAATATGAAGACTGAATGTAATCAATATGAAGACTGAATGTAATCAATATGAAGACTGAATGTAATCAATATGAAGACTAAATGTAATCAATATGAAGACTGAATGTAATCAATATGAAGACTGAATGTAATCAATATGAAGACTAAATGTAATCAATAAGTGCTTCTCACCTGCCGGTGTACGTCTTCTTGGTTTTGCGGGAGGGTCAGGTGGGCGTCCTCGGGGGCGTGTCCCACCAGAGTCAGGTGGGCGTCCACGGGGGCGTGTCCCACCAGAGTCAGGTGGGCGTCCACGGGGGCGTGTCCCACCAGGGTCAGGTGGGCGTCCACGGGGGCGTGTCCCACCAGGGTCAGGTGGGCGTCCACGGGGGCGTGTCCCACCAAGGCCACACCCTGCAGAGGAACCACCGTGTAGTGGCAGGAGGATGTGGGGGCGGCCATGGCGGGGAAGCACAAGGCCGACGTTTGCTCTGGAAGGCAAAAAGAGGTCTGAAGGTGAAGGTCAAGGTCTGAAGGAAAGGTCAAGGTCTGAAGGAAAGGTGAAAGTCTGAAGGGAAGGTGAAGGTCTGAAGGGAAGGTGAAAGACTGAAGGGAAGAGGAAGGTCTGAAGGGAAGGTGAAAGACTGAAGGGAAGGTGAAGGTCTGAAGGCAAGGTGAAGGTCTGAAGGCAAGGTGAAAGTCTGAGGAAGACTCCCAAGTCTCACTCTGCTTGGCCCAAGATCTCCACAGGCAGAAGGGGATGAAGGCCACCACCATGAAGACGAAGGCGCCCAGGACCACGCCCACAATGAGGTATGGCAGGTCGCCCGGCCGAGGCACCGAGCCGCCGGAGCGACCCGCCTCCTGGTCGGGTCCTTCCGAGGGGGCGGGGCGCTGGTGATGCGGTCGTGCTGAGGAGGACGACAACGGCGTTAGGAGGCCATGGCAATCAGACAGGACGCCATCTTTGAGAGGGCCGCTGACCTTTGGTCTCCAGGATGACCACGTTGCCAAAGTCGCTCTCGCCCTTCTCATTGAAACTCTGCATCTTGATGTCGTACGCCGTCTCGGGCTGCAGGTCGCTGATGGCGTGCCAGTAGTGCTCGCCCTCCACCACCGCCCTTCTGGTAGTCGCTGTCGTTGTCGCTGTCGCTGGGCCGGTAGTAGATGTAGAAGCCATATATGGGCGTGTTGTTGACCGCCGTGTACTGCAGGGCACACCTGACGTTAGAACAGGTATTGTCTACTGCAGGGCACACCTGACCTTAGACCAGGACTTGTCTACTGCAGGGTACACCTGACCTTAGACCAGGACTTGTCTACTGCAGGGCACACCTGACCTTAGACCAGGACTTGTCTACTGCAGGGCACACCTGACCTTAGACCAGGTATTGTCTACTGCAGGGCACACCTGACCTTAGACCAGGTGTTGTCTACTGCAGGGCACACCTGACGTTAGAACAGGTATTGTCTACTGCAGGGCACACCTGACCTTAGACCAGGACTTGTCTACTGCAGGGCACACCTGACCTTAGACCAGGACTTGTCTACTGCAGGGCACACCTGACCTTAGACCAGGTGTTGTCTACTGCAGGGCACACCTGACCTTAGACCAGGTGTTGTCTACTGCAGGGCACACCTGACCTTAGACCAGGTGTTGTCTACTGCAGGGCACACCTGACCTTAGACCAGGACTTGTCTACTGCAGGGCACACCTGACCTTAGACCAGGTATTGTCTACTGCAGGGCACACCTGACCTTAGACCAGGTGTTGTCCACCCCTGTCTACTGCAGGGCACACCTGACCTTAGACCAGGACTTGTCTACTGCAGGGCACACCTGACGTTAGAACAGGTGTTGTCCACCCCTGTCTACTGCAGGGCACACCTGACCTTAGACCAGGTGTTGTCCACCCCTGTCTACTGCAGGGCACACCTGACCTTAGACCAGGACTTGTCTACTGCAGGGCACACCTGACGTTAGAACAGGTGTTGTCCACCCCTGTCTACTGCAGGGCACACCTGACCTTAGACCAGGTGTTGTCCACCCCTGTCTACTGCAGGGCACACCTGACCTTAGACCAGGACTTGTCTACTGCAGGGCACACCTGACGTTAGAACAGGTGTTGTCCACCCCTGTCTACTGCAGGGCACACCTGACCTTAGACCAGGTGTTGTCCACCCCTGTCTACTGCAGGGCACACCTGACCTTAGACCAGGTGTTGTCCACCCTGTCTACTGCAGGGCACACCTGACCTTAGACCAGGTGTTGTCCACCCCTGTCTACTGCAGGGCACACCTGACCTTAGACCAGGTGTTGTCCACCCCTGTCTACTGCAGGGCACACCTGACCTTAGACCAGGTGTTGTCCACCCCTGTCTACTGCAGGGACCTTACCATACTCCTCCCTCCAGGAAGACCACCGGGTGGCACTATCCCACGTGAGGATGACATGTTAGCATCTACTTGAGTATGACTGTAGTATCGTCACGTTAGCATCTACTTGAGTATGATTGTAGTATCGTCACATGTTAGCATCTACTTGAGTATGATTGTAGTATCGTCACATGTTAGCATCTACTTGAGTATGACTGTAGTATCGTCACATGTTAGCATCTACTTGAGTATGACTGTAGTATCGTCACATGTTAGCATCTACTTGAGTATGATTGTAGTATCGTCACATGTTAGCATCTACTTGGGTATGACTGTAGTATCGTCACATGTTAGCATCTACTTGAGTATGACTGTAGTATCGTCACGTTAGCATCTACTTGAGTATGACTGTAGTATCGTCACATGTTAGCATCTACTTGAGTATGACTGTAGTATCGTCACATGTTAGCATCTACTTGAGTATGACTGTAGTATCGTCACGTTAGCATCTACTTGAGTATGACTGTAGTATCGTCACATGTTAGCATCTACTTGAGTATGACTGTAGTATCGTCACATGTTAGCATCTACTTGAGTATGACTGTAGTATCGTCACATGTTAGCATCTACTTGAGTATGACTGTAGTATCGTCACATGTTAGCATCTACTTGAGTATGACTGTAGTATCGTCACGTTAGCATCTACTTGAGTATGACTGTAGTATCGTCACGTTAGCATCTACTTGAGTATGACTGTAGTATCGTCACGTTAGCATCTACTTGAGTATGACTGTAGTATCGTCACCTGTTAGCATCTACTTGAGTATGACTGTAGTATCGTCACATGTTAGCATCTACTTGAGTATGACTGTAGTATCGTCACGTTAGCATCTACTTGAGTATGACTGTAGTATCGTCACGTTAGCATCTACTTGAGTATGACTGTAGTATCGTCACGTTAGCATCTACTTGAGTATGACTGTAGTATCGTCACGTTAGCATCTACTTGAGTATGACTGTAGTATCGTCACATGTTAGCATCTACTTGAGTATGACTGTAGTATCGTCACGTTAGCATCTACTTGAGTATGACTTGTAGTATCGTCACATGTTAGCATCTACTTGAGTATGATTGTAGTATCGTCACATGTTAGCATCTACTTGAGTATGACTGTAGTATCGTCACATGTTAGCATCTACTTGAGTATGACTGTAGTATCGTCACATGTTAGCATCTACTTGAGTATGATTGTAGTATCGTCACATGTTAGCATCTACTTGGGTATGACTGTAGTATCGTCACATGTTAGCATCTACTTGAGTATGACTGTAGTATCGTCACGTTAGCATCTACTTGAGTATGACTGTAGTATCGTCACATGTTAGCATCTACTTGAGTATGACTGTAGTATCGTCACATGTTAGCATCTACTTGAGTATGACTGTAGTATCGTCACGTTAGCATCTACTTGAGTATGACTGTAGTATCGTCACATGTTAGCATCTACTTGAGTATGACTGTAGTATCGTCACATGTTAGCATCTACTTGAGTATGACTGTAGTATCGTCACATGTTAGCATCTACTTGAGTATGACTGTAGTATCGTCACATGTTAGCATCTACTTGAGTATGACTGTAGTATCGTCACGTTAGCATCTACTTGAGTATGACTGTAGTATCGTCACGTTAGCATCTACTTGAGTATGACTGTAGTATCGTCACGTTAGCATCTACTTGAGTATGACTGTAGTATCGTCACCTGTTAGCATCTACTTGAGTATGACTGTAGTATCGTCACATGTTAGCATCTACTTGAGTATGACTGTAGTATCGTCACGTTAGCATCTACTTGAGTATGACTGTAGTATCGTCACGTTAGCATCTACTTGAGTATGACTGTAGTATCGTCACGTTAGCATCTACTTGAGTATGACTGTAGTATCGTCACGTTAGCATCTACTTGAGTATGACTGTAGTATCGTCACATGTTAGCATCTACTTGAGTATGACTGTAGTATCGTCACGTTAGCATCTACTTGAGTATGACTGTAGTATCGTCACGTTAGCATCTACTTGAGTATGACTGTAGTATCGTCACAGTTAGCATCTACTTGAGTATGACTGTAGTATCGTCACATGTTAGCATCTACTTGAGTATGACTGTAGTATCGTCACGTTAGCATCTACTTGAGTATGACTGTAGTATCGTCACGTTAGCATCTACTTGAGTATGACTGTAGTATCGTCACGTTAGCATCTACTTGAGTATGACTGTAGTATCGTCACGTTAGCATCTACTTGAGTATGACTGTAGTATCGTCACGTTAGCATCTACTTGAGTATGACTGTAGTATCGTCACATGTTAGCATCTACTTGAGTATGACTGTAGTATCGTCACGTTAGCATCTACTTGAGTATGACTGTAGTATCGTCACGTTAGCATCTACTTGAGTATGACTGTAGTATCGTCACATGTTAGCATCTACTTGAGTATGACTGTAGTATCGTCACATGTTAGCATCTACTTGAGTATGACTGTAGTATCGTCACGTTAGCATCTACTTGAGTATGACTGTAGTATCGTCACGTTAGCATCTACTTGAGTATGACTGTAGTATCGTCACATGTTAGCATCTACTTGAGTATGCACTGTTAGTATCGTCACTGTTAGCATCACTTGAGCATGACTGTAGTATGGTCACATGTTAGCATCTACTGAGTATGACTGTAGTATCGGTCACATGTTAGCATCTACTGCGTATGACTGTGGTATGGTCACATGTTAGCATGCGACTGTGGTATGGTCACATGTTAGCATCGACTTGACTTGCCTGTGGTATGGTCACATGTTAGCATGCGACTGTGGTATGGTCACATGTTAGCATGCGACTGTGGTATGGTCACATGTTAGCATGCGACTGTGGTATGGTCACATGTTAGCATGCGACTGTGGTATGGTCACATGTTAGCATGCGGACTGTGGTATGGTCACATGTTAGCATGCGACTGTGGTATGGTCACATGTTAGCATGCGACTGTGGTATGGTCACATGTTAGCATGCGACTGTGGTATGGTCACATGTTAGCATGCGACTGTGGTATGGTCACATGTTAGCATGCGACTGTGGTATGGTCACATGTTAGCATGCGACTGTGGTATGGTCACATGTTAGCATGCGACTGTGGTATGGTCACATGTTAGCATGCGACTGTGGTATGGTCACATGTTAGCATGCGACTGTGGTATGGTCACATGTTAGCATGCGACTGTGGTATGGTCACATGTTAGCATGCGACTGTGGTATGGTCACATGTTAGCATGCGACTGTGGTATGGTCACATGTTAGCATGCGACTGTGGTATGGTCACATGTTAGCATGCGACTGTGGTATGGTCACATGTTAGCATGCGACTGTGGTATGGTCACATGTTAGCATGCGACTGTGGTATGGTCACATGTTAGCATGCGACTGTGGTATGGTCACATGTTAGCATGCGACTGTGGTATGGTCACATGTTAGCATGCGACTGTGGTATGGTCACATGTTAGCATGCGACTGTGGTATGGTCACATGTTAGCATGCGACTGTGGTATGGTCACATGTTAGCATGCGACTGTGGTATGGTCACATGTTAGCATGCGACTGTGGTATGGTCACATGTTAGCATGCGACTGTGGTATGGTCACATGTTAGCATGCGACTGTTGGTCCTATGGTCACATGTTAGCATGCCTGTGTATGGTCACATGTTAGCATGACTGTGGTCACATGTTAGCATGCGACTGTGGTATGGCATACGACTGTGGTATGGTCACATGTTAGCATGCGACTGTGGTATGGTCACATGTTAGCATGCGACTGTGGTATGGTCACATGTTAGCATGCGACTGTGGTATGGTCACATGTTAGCATGCGACTGTGGTATGGTCACATGTTAGCATACGACTGTGGTATGGTCACATGTTAGCATGCGACTGTGGTATGGTCACATGTTAGCATGCGACTGTGGTATGGTCACATGTTAGCAGCATGCGACTGTGGTATGGTCACATGTTAGCATGCGACTGTGGTATGGTCACATGTTAGCATGCGACTGTGGTATGGTCACATGTTAGCATGCGACTGTGGTATGGTCACATGTTAGCATGCGACTGTGGTATGGTCACATGTTAGCATGCGACTGTGGTATGGTCACATGTTAGCATGCGACTGTGGTATGGTCACATGTTAGCATGCGACTGTGGTATGGTCACATGTTAGCATGCGACTGTGGTATTGGTCACATGTTAGCATGCGACTGTGGTATGGTCACATGTTAGCATGCGACTGTGGTATGGTCACATGTTAGCAGCATGCGACTGTGGTATGGTCACATGTTAGCATGCGACTGTGGTATGGTCACATGTTAGCATGCGACTGTGGTATGGTCACATGTTAGCATGCGACTGTGGTATGGTCACATGTTAGCATGCGACTGTGGTATGGTCACATGTTAGCATACGACTGTGGTATGGTCACATGTTAGCATGCGACTGTGGTATGGTCACATGTTAGCATGCGACTGTGGTATGGTCACATGTTAGCATGCGACTGTGGTATGGTCACATGTTAGCATGCGACTGTGGTATGGTCACATGTTAGCATGCGACTGTGGTATTGGTCACATCTCACCGTCCACTTGAGGATGACGGCGGTATCGTTGATGGCTTCGGTGTAGGTGATGTAAGGGGCGGCCACGGGGCGCTGGTGGGTCCTGCCGCCCACCACGGTGTAGGCCTTGGAGGCAGCGCTAGGCGGGCTGGATCCGATCACGTTGACGGCCAGCACTCGGAACTTGTAGGAGGTTCCTGCAGACAGGGTTAGGGTCAGAGAAGAACTTGTAGGAGGTTAGGGTTAGGGTTAGGGTCAGAGAAGAACTTGTAGGAGGTTAGGGTTAGGGTTAGGGTCAGAGAAGAACTTGTAGGAGGTTCCTGCAGGCAAGGTTAAGGTCAGAGAAGAACTTGTAGGAGGTTCCTGCAGGCAGGGTTAGGGTCAGAGAAGAACTTGTAGGAGGTTCCTGCAGGCAAGGTTAAGGTCAGAGAAGAACTTGTAGGAGGTTCCTGCAGGCAGGGTTAGGGTCAGAGAAGAACTTGTAGGAGGTTCCTGCAGGCAGGGTTAGGGTCAGAGAAGAACTTGTAGGAGGTTCCTGCAGGCAGGGTTAAGGTCAGAGAAGAACTTGTAGGAGGTTCCTGCAGGCAGGGTTAGGGTCAGAGAAGAACTTGTAGGAGGTTCCTGCAGGCAGGGTTAGGGTCAGAGAAGAACTTGTAGGAGGTTCCTGCAGGCAGGGTTAAGGTCAGAGAAGAACTTGTAGGAGGTTCCTGCAGGCAGGGTTAGGGTCAGAGAAGAACTTGTAGGAGGTTCCTGCAGGCAGGGTTAGGGTCAGAGAAGAACTTGTAGGAGGTTCCTGCAGGCAGGGTTAGGGTCAGAGAAGAACTTGTAGGAGGTTCCTGCAGGCAGGGTTAGGGTCAGAGAAGAACTTGTAGGAGGTTCCTGCAGGCAGGGTTAGGGTCAGAGAAGGACTTGTAGGAGGTTCCTGCAGGCAGGGTTAGGGTCAGAGAAGAACTTGTAGGAGGTTCCTGCAGGCAGGGTTAGGGTCAGAGAAGAACTTGTAGGAGGTTCCTGCAGGCAGGGTTAGGGTCAGAGAAGAACTTGTAGGAGGTTCCTGCAGGCAGGGTTAGGGTCAGAGAAGAACTTGTAGGAGGTTCCTGCAGGCAGGGTTAGGGTCAGAGAAGAACTTGTAGGAGGTTCCTGCAGGCAGGGTTAGGGTCAGAGAAGAACTTGTAGGAGGTTCCTGCAGGCAGGGTTAGGGTCAGAGAAGAACTTGTAGGAGGTTCCTGCAGGCAGGGTTAGGGTCAGAGAAGAACTTGTAGGAGGTTCCTGCAGGCAGGGTTAGGGTCAGAGAAGAACTTGTAGGAGGTTCCTGCAGGCAGGGTTAAGGTCAGAGAAGAACTTGTAGGAGGTTCCTGCAGGCAGGGTTAGGGTCAGAGAAGAACTTGTAGGAGGTTCCTGCAGGCAGGGTTAGGGTCAGAGAAGAACTTGTAGGAGGTTCCTGCAGGCAGGGTTAAGGTCAGAGAAGAACTTGTAGGAGGTTCCTGCAGGCAGGGTTAGGGTCAGAGAAGAACTTGTAGGAGGTTCCTGCAGGCAGGGTTAGGGTCAGAGAAGAACTTGTAGGAGGTTCCTGCAGGCAGGGTTAGGGTCAGAGAAGAACTTGTAGGAGGTTCCTGCAGGCAGGGTTAGGGTCAGAGAAGGACTTGTAGGAGGTTCCTGCAGGCAGGGTTAGGGTCAGAGAAGAACTTGTAGGAGGTTCCTGCAGGCAGGGTTAGGGTCAGAGAAGAACTTGTAGGAGGTTCCTGCAGGCAGGGTTAGGGTCAGAGAAGAACTTGTAGGAGGTTCCTGCAGGCAGGGTTAGGGTCAGAGAAGAACTTGTAGGCAGGGTTAGGGTCAGAGAAGAACTTGCAGGCAGGGTTAGGGTCAGAGAAGAACTTGTAGGAGGTTCCTGCAGGCAGGGTTAGGGTCAGAGAAGAACTTGTAGGAGGTTCCTGCAGGCAGGGTTAGGGTCAGAGAGGGTGAGCCCTAAGCCTTTAGGCGGTGCAAGAAGATTGCCGACCTTTCTCCAGGTGTGTGATCTCCACCGAGAGGCGTGAAGGTGGGATGTTGTCCACCGCCGTCTTCCAGTCCTCGCCCGCCTGCCGCACCTTCTTGGACTCCACACGGAAGGACTGGATGGGGAAGCCACGGTTGCCGCGGGGGATCCAGGTCACGTAGGCCGAGGTCTCTGTTGCCGTGGAGACCGTGGGCTTGTCCGGTGCCTCGGGTGCTGTTAGGACGACCAGGTCAAAGGTCAAAGAAAGCAAAGTGATGGGAAATTAAATAAAAATCAAAATATTGTTTTTAATATGTACTATAAACACAAATAATCCTTACTATATACACGTATAATCTGCACTATATACACGTATAATCTATACTACATACACATAATCTGTACTATATACATATTTAACCTGTACTATATACACCTAACATTTTTAGTCTGTACTATTTACACGCATAATCTGTACTATATACACGTATAAACTGTACTAAATACACGTATAATCCGTACTATATACACGTATAATCCGTACTATATACAAGTATTATTTCTAATCTGTACTATATACACGTATTATTTGTAGTCTGTACTATATACAGGTTTTGGCCTTGCCAGGAGGTAGACACTCATCTGCACCCTCTTTTACGCTGACAAGGACACAAATATACATACATACATACATATATATACATATATATATATATATACACATATATATATATACACACACACACATATATATATATATATATATATATATATGTATATACACACACATACATACATATATAATTACACATATGCATACATATACACATACATACACATATATATACAGACATATACATACATATATATGCACACATACATAATTATACACATATATATACATATACATACATACACATATATACAGACATAGACATACATTTATACATACATATACACATATATATATATATATACACATATACATACACATATACATACATATATATATATATACACATATACATACACATATACATACATACACATTTATAGACACACATATACATACATATATACACACACACATACATACATACATATAAACATACATATATATATACATATACATACATACATATCTATATATACACAAATATACATACACATATACATACATAATATAAGATAAGATATATATATATACACATATATATACCCATAAATACATACATACACATATACACATATGCATTCACACAAATACACATATACAGTACATACATACACATATATACATACATACACATAAATATGCACATATACATACACAAATATACACGTATACATTATATATACATATATCCATGTATACATTATATAGAAATACATATACACATTACATTTATATACACACATATATATATATACATGTTTACACATAGATATATACATATATATTTATAGATATATACATGTACATATATACGTACATATATACACATATAAACATACATATATACACATGTATATATATATACACATGTACAGTATATATACATACAAATCAATACACACATATATACATGTTTATACATACATACATATGTACATGTATGTGTATACATATATGCATGTATATATACATATATACACACACATATATAAATATATATATACACATGTATATATATATATACACACATGTATGTAATATACATACATGTATGTATATATATGTATATATATATATATATACACATGTGTATACATATAAATGTATATATGTATACACATGTATATATATACATATATAATTATATATATATACATATATAATTATATATATATATACACATATATATATATATATGTATATATTTATATCTGCACATTATTGCTTTTTTTGCCCTGCACAATTTTGTTACTAATGCAACAAAATGTTGTTCTTATTTGTACTGTAAAGTTCAAATTTGAATGACAATAAAAAGGAAGTCTAAGTCACTATATATATATATATATGCATGTGTATATACTTATATATAAACATGTATATATATTTACTTATATATACACACATTATATATAATTACATATACATACACACATTTATTGATATATCCATTATATATAAATAATTAGGGTTAGTACAAGTAGGTATATCATGTGTGTGTGTACAAGTAGGTATATCATGTGTGTGTGTGGGTACAAGTAGGTATATCGGGTGTGTGTGTGTGTACAAGTAGGTATATCGGGTGTGTGTGTGTGTACAAGTAGGTATATCGGGTGTGTGTGTGTGTACAAGTAGGTATATCGGGTGTGTGTGTGTGTACAAGTAGGTATATCGGGGGTGTGTGTACAAGTAGGTATATCGGGTGTGTGTGTACAAGTAGGTATATCGGGTGTGTGTACAAGTAGGTATATCGTGTGTGTGTGTGTGTGTGTACAAGTAGGTATATCGGATGTGTGTGTACAAGTAGGTATATCGGGTGTGTGTGTACAAGTAGGTATATCGGGTGTGTGTGTACAAGTAGGTATATCGGGTGTGTGTGTGTACAAGTAGGTATATCGGGTGTGTGTGTGTACAAGTAGGTATATCGGGTGTGTGCGTACAAGTAGGTATATCGGGTGTGTGTGTACAAGTAGGTATATCGGGTGTGTGTGTGTACAAGTAGGTATATCGGGTGTGTGTGTGTACAAGTAGGTATATCGGGTGTGTGTGTGTGCAAGTAGGTATATCGGGTGTGTGTGTGTACAAGTAGGTATATCGGGTGTGTGTGTGTACAAGTAGGTATATCGGGTGTGTGTGTGTACAAGTAGGTATATCAGGTGTGTGTGTAAAAGTAGGTATATCGGGTGTGTGTGTGTACAAGTAGGTATATCGGGTGTGTGTGTGTACAAGTAGGTATATCGGGTGTGTGTGTAAAAGTAGGTATATCGGGTGTGTGTGTGTACAAGTAGGTATATCGGGTGTGTGTACAAGTAGGTATATAGGGTGTGTGTGTACAAGTAGGTATATCGGGTGTGTGTGTGTACAAGTAGGTATATCGGGTGTGTGTGTGTACAAGTAGGTATATCGGGTGTGTGTGTAAAAGTAGGTATATCGGGTGTGTGTGTGTACAAGTAGGTATATCGGGTGTGTGTACAAGTAGGTATATCGGGTGTGTGTGTACAAGTAGGTATATCGGGTGTGTGTGTACAAGTAGGTATATCGGGTGTGTGTGTACAAGTAGGTATATCGGGGGTGTGTGTACAAGTAGGTATATCGGGTGTGTGTGTTCAAGTAGTTATATCATGTGTGTGTGTACAAGTAGGTATATCGGGTGTGTGTGTGTGTGTACAAGTAGGTATATCGGGTGTGTGTGTACAAGTAGGTATATCGGGTGTGTGTGTACAAGTAGGTATATCGGGTGTGTGTGTACAAGTAGGTATATCGGGTGTGTGTGTGTGTGTGTGTACAAGTAGGTATATCGGGTGTGTGTGTGTGTACAAGTAGGTATATCGGGTGTGTGTGTGTGTGTGTGTGTGTACAAGTAGGTATATCGGGTGTGTGTGTGTGTACAAGTAGGTATATCGTGTGTGTGTGTACAAGTAGGTATATCGGGTGTGTGTGTGTGTGTGTGTGTACAAGTAGGTATATCGGGTGTGTGTGTGTGTGTACAAGTAGGTATATCGGGTGTGTGCGTACAAGTAGGTATATCGGGTGTGTGTGTACAAGTAGGTATATCGGGTGAACATTCCCAACATCCTGCAGTCCTGAGAGGTCAGGACCAAGCTGTAGTCGTGAGTGAAAGTGAAAGTGAAAGTATCAGGCGTACGTGAGAGGCGGGGCGAGGGCACAGCAGGGGTTTTGGGCAGGTGGGCGTGTCCTCCTTGTCCTCTGCGTCCTGCAGATGAAAGCCAGAGTCAGTACTTGGCGTCAAGGTCAAAGGTCAAGTGCAGTCTACCTCTGCCGGTCCTAAAGGTCATCATGGCGGCTTGACCCACACCTCCACAGTTCTTGGCCGCCATCTCCACCTCGTACAGACTGTCAGGCTGCAGCTTGGTCAGCGTCACCTTGTGTACACCACCCGAGATGCTGCACCACGTCCACTCTGCTAGCGGCTCGCCAACCTGACATGTTAACATAGCACTTGGTTATGTACACCACCCGAGATGCTGCACCACGTCCACTCTGCTAGCGGCTCGCCAACCTGACATGTTAACATAGCACTTGGTTATGTACACCACCCGAGATGCTGCACCACGTCCACTCTGCTAGCCAACCTGACATGTTAACATAGCACTTGGTTATGTACACCACCCGAGATGCTGCACCACGTCCACTCTGCTAGCCAACCTGATATCCCCCTTGGATTCAGTACCCCCCTATGCAACTGGCTGCTTGACATCCTCACAGACAGAACCCCGTCTGTGAGACTGGGCGACAACACCTCCCTGAGCACCGGCTCCCCCCAGGGCTGCGTCCTGAGTCCCCCGCTGTTCACCTTGATGACTCATGACTGCTGCACCAGGTCCACTACTGACCACATTGTGAAGTACACAACATGACTGCTGCACCAGGTCCACTACTGACCACATTGTGAAGTACACAACATGACTGCTGCACCAGGTCCACTACTGACCACATTGTGAAGTACACAACATGACTGCTGCACCAGGTCCACTACTGACCACATTGTGAAGTACACAACATGACTGCTGCACCAGGTCCACTACTGACCACATTGTGAAGTACACAACATGACTGCTGCACCAGGTCCACTACTGACCACATTGTGAAGTACACAACATGACTGCTGCACCAGGTCCACTACTGACCACATTGTGAAGTACACAACATGACTGCTGCACCAGGTCCACTACTGACCACATTGTGAAGTACACAACATGACTGCTGCACCAGGTCCACTACTGACCACATTGTGAAGTACACAACATGACTGCTGCACCAGGTCCACTACTGACCACATTGTGAAGTACACAACAGTAGTGGGCCTCATCCGTGACAACAATGACATGGACTACAGGGAGGAGGTGAATCATCTGGTTGACTGGTGCAGAACCAGCTACCTGGTCCTCAACGTCCCCAAGACCAAGGAGATCTTGGTGGACTTCAGGAAGCAACAGTCCAGCCACGCTCCACCTTTCACCAAGGGCACAGCGGTGGAGATGTTAAGCAGCAGCACCAAGTTCCTGGGGGTGCAGATAAGTGACAATATGACCTGGTCCCTACACACCGGAGCTCTTGTGAAAAGAGCTCAGCAGCGCATGCACTTTTTGCGTGGGATAAAAAGAGCATAGCTCCCTCCCCCCATTCTCAGCACATTCTACAGAGCCACTATAGAGACCACCTGCATCTCTGTCTGGACTGGAGCCTGCACGCCTCAGACTGGAAGTCTCTGCAGAGAGTGGTGAGGACGGTGGAAAAGACCATCAGGACTCCTCTTCCTCCTATCCAGGAGATGTAAAAAAGCCGCTGCCTGACCAAGGCCCAGAAAAAGTGCAGACTCCTCCCAACCCCACCAAGGACTGTTTTCACTGCTGGACTCTAGAAAGAGGTTCCGCAGCCTCGGTAGCAGAAGTTCCAGTTTCTTCCCTCAGGCCGTGAGCCTCTTGAAGGCATGCTAATAATCCCCTCAATATTCCCCACACATGGATGAAGTGGCTGGCATTTAAAGACAATATAACATACATCCATAAAGCTGCAATATATTTACCTGTACATTTATGTCTGCACCTTATTGCTCTTCTATCCTGCACGACCATCAGCTAATGCAAGCACATTTGAGTCTAATATTTCTACATGTTAGCTGACTCAAGTCTGCTCTAACTAGCTAGTTAGCACTTTTCTATGAGCATGTTTTCTTGGTGGCTATGGGCACTACTTGCCAGTTGCCAAGGTAACGCTTTAGGTACCTTTCTGTACTTGACCATGTACTCCAGCACAGGGGCCCCTCGCTCGTGTCGGGGCCTCCAGGTGAGCTCGTAGTGGTCGGCCTTCCCCGTGCGAGGCTGGCTGAGGATGACGGGCGCCTCGGCGGGCAGGACGGGCGCCGGCAGCGAGGAGCAGTCCGGAGGCAAGATGGCCCCCGTGGCCCCCGTGGCCCCGGGCGGCTGCTCTCTCAGCACCTTGTCCGGACCGAGGGGCCGATACAGCTTCCCCCGGGACGGCCCGCCTGCGAGGTCAAAGGTCAATGACATCACTGGTCTCTCTCCTCCACCCCTCCCCTCCCCCCCCCCACTCACCGCCGGACACGAGCAGGCGAGCGGCTGCCTGAGCGCTGCCCAGGCCGTTGTGCACCATGCACTGGTAGAGGCCCCGGTCCTGGGGCCCCACGCTGGACACCCGCAGCGTGCGGGAGGTCAGGCGGTGGCGAGGTGAGGGCGAGAGCGGCTGGGCGTTGTGCAGCCAGGTCACCGAGGGCGCCGGCTTGCCGCGAGTTTGGCAGGTGAAGCGCAGCGTGTCGCCAGGTGTCACTTCCTGCTGCTGAAGCTCCACCCACACCTGAGGCGGCTCTGCAAGACCATTGGACCAGAAATTAGCCACACCTTCACCTTTCAGACAGGGAACTAGACAACAGTTTACTTTCACTTTCATTCCTTTGTTTACGCTAGTGCTGTACACCACTAGCATGTATCCAACAGTTTACTTTCACTTTCATTCCTTTGTTTACGTTAGTGCTGTACACCACTAGCATGTATCCAACAGTTTACTTTCACTTTCATTCCTTTGTTTACGCTAGTGCTGTACACCACTAGCATGTATCCAACAGTTTACTTTCACTTTCATTCCTTTGTTTACGTTAGTGCTCTACACCACTAGCATGTATCCAACAGTTTACTTTCACTTTCATTCCTTTGTTTACGTTTGTGCTGTACACCACTAGCATGTATCCAACAGTTTACTTTCACTTTCATTCCTTTGTTTACGTTAGTGCTGTACACCACTAGCATGTATCCAACAGTTTACTTTCACTTTCATTCCTTTGTTTACGTTGGTGCTGTACACCACTAGCATGTATCCAACAGTTTACTTTCACTTTCATTCCTTTGTTTACGTTAGTGCTGTACACCACTAGCATGTATCCAACAGTTTACTTTCACTTTCATTCCTTTGTTTACGTTAGTGCTGTACACCACTAGCATGTATCCAACAGTTTACTTTCACTTTCATTCCTTTGTTTACGTTAGTGCTGTACACCACTAGCATGTATCCAACAGTTTACTTTCACTTTCATTCCTTTGTTTACGTTAGTGCTGTACACCACTAGCATGTATCCAACAGTTTACTTTCACTTTCATTCCTTTGTTTACGTTAGTGCTGTACACCACTAGCATGTATCCAACAGTTTACTTTCACTTTCATTCCTTTGTTTACGTTAGTGCTGTACACCACTAGCATGTATCCAACAGTTTACTTTCACTTTCATTCCTTTGTTTACGTTAGTGCTGTACACCACTAGCATGTATCCAACAGTTTACTTTCACTTTCATTCCTTTGTTTACGTTAGTGCTGTACACCACTAGCATGTATCCAACAGTTTACTTTCACTTTCATTCCTTTGTTTACGTTAGTGCTGTACACCACTAGCATGTATCCAACAGTTTGCTTTCACTTTCATTCTTTTATTTACGTCAGTGCTGTACACCACTAGCATGTATCCAACAGTTTACTTTCACTTTCATTCCTTTGTTTACGTTTGTGCTGTACACCACTAGCATGTATCCAACAGTTTACTTTCACTTTCATTCCTTTGTTTACGTTAGTGCTGTACACCACTAGCATGTATCCAACAGTTTACTTTCATTTCCATTCCTTTGTTTACGTTAGTGCTGTACACCACTAGCATGTATCCAACAGTTTACTTTCACTTTCATTCCTTTGTTTACGTTAATGCTGTACACCACTAGCATGTATCCAACAGTTTACTTTCACTTTCATTCCTTTGTTTACGTTAGTGCTCTACACCACTAGCATGTATCCAACAGTTTACTTTCACTTTCATTCCTTTGTTTACGTTAGTGCTGTACACCACTAGCATGTATCCAACAGTTTACTTTCACTTTCATTCCTTTGTTTACGCTAGTGCTGTACACCACTAGCATGTATCCAACAGTTTACTTTCACTTTCATTCCTTTGTTTACGTCAGTGTTGGATGACACTACATGATAAATGCAATATCTCCCTCCTTACCAAACACCTGCACGTCGTAAAGCACGGTGGCGGGCGAGGCGGAGGAAGCGATGCCGTTGGCGGCGCGGCAGGCGTACGTCCCTGAGTCGCCCTCAGCCACGGCGTCGATGAGCAGGTTGCTAAGCAGGAAGCGGGTGTTGTTATGGAAACGCAAGTCCAGGCTGTCCTTGGCCCAGCTGACGTGTGGCGGCGGGATGCCACTGGCCACGCACTCCAGCACCAAGCGCTGGCCCTTGGTCACCATCATGGAGCGCGAGGCCGGCGGGTAGATGATGCGCGCCGCCTCCGGGGTGGAGCCTGCCGGAAGAAGAGTGGCGAGTGTCGTGAGTCGTGAGTCGTGAGTCATGAGTCATGAGTCATGAGTCATGAGTCATGGGTTGTGTGCTGTGTGTTGTGTGTCTTGTGTCATGAGTCATGAGTCATGAGTCATGGGTTGTGTGCTGTGTGTTGTGTGTCTTGTGTCATGAGTCGTGGGTCGTGGGTCGTGTGCTGTGTGTTGTGTGTTGTGTGTCTTGTGTCATGAGTCATGAGTCATGAGTCATGAGTCATGAGTCGTGGGTCGTGTGTCGTGTGCTGTGTGTCGTGTGTTGTGTGTCATGAGTCATGAGTCGTGAGTCGTGTGCTGTGTGTCATGGGTCGTGTGTCGTGTGTCATGTGTCATGAGTCGTGTGTCATGTGTTGTGTGTCATGTGTCATGAGTCGTGTGTCATGTGTTGTGTGTCATGTGTCATGAGTCGTGTGTCATGTGTTGTGTGTCATGTGTCATGTCCGCCCCAGACAATGACTTGCAGGTGACAGAGAAGATGTCAGCTGGACTTACGGCGTATGCGCAGGCGGTCGGTGGAGGTGGAGGTCTTCACCTCCTGGGTGACGGGGTTGTAGGCGGCACATTTGTATGGCCCCTCGTCGTCCTGTGTGGCGTTGGCGATCTGCAGGTTCCCTGACGGCATGATCAGGTAGTTCCCTGTCACACAACACAACATGATCAGCTGTCACACAACACAACATGATCAGCTGTCACACAACACAACATGATCAGCTGTGACAACACAACATGATCAGCTGTGACACAACACAACATGATCAGCTGTGACACAACACAGCACGATCAGCTGTGACACAACACAACATGATCAGCTGTCACACAACACAACATGATCAGCTGTGACAACACAACATGATCAGCTGTGACACAACACAACATGATCAGCTGTGACACAACACAGCACGATCAGCTGTGACACAACACAACACAACATGATCAGGTGTGACACAACACAACACAACATGATCAGGTGTGACACAACACAGCACAACATGATCAGGTGTGACACAACACATCATGATCAGATGTGACACAACACAACACAACCCAACATGATCAGGTGTGACACAACACAACATGATCAGGTGTGACACAACACAACATGATCAGGTGTGACACAACACAACACAACCCAACATGATCAGGTGTGACACAACACAACACGATCAGGTGTGACACAACACAACACAACATGATCAGGTGTGACACAACACAACACAACCCAACATGATCAGCTGTGACACAACACAACATGATCAGCTGTGACACAACACAACATGATCAGCTGTGACACAACACAACATGATCAGCTGTGACACAACACAACATGATCAGCTGTGACACAACACAGCACGATCAGCTGTGACACAACACAACACAACATGATCAGGTGTGACACAACACAACACAACATGATCAGGTGTGACACAACACAGCACAACATGATCAGGTGTGACACAACACAACATGATCAGATGTGACACAACACAACACAACATGATCAGATGTGACACAACACAACACAACCCAACATGATCAGGTGTGACACAACACAACATGATCAGGTGTGACACAACACAACATGATCAGGTGTGACACAACACAACACAACCCAACATGATCAGGTGTGACACAACACAACATGATCAGGTGTGACACAACACAACACAACATGATCAGGTGTGACACAACACAACACAACACAACATGATCAGGTGTGACACAACACAACACAACACAACATGATCAGGTGTGACACAACACAACACAACATGATCAGGTGTGACACAACACAACACAACACAACATGATCAGGTATCAGACCTCAGAAGGACACGCCACTGACCTTGACCTCTTCTACCTTTAGGATGTAGCAGACACTGCACACAGTGCACATGTCCTACAACTAGTGCAGAATGAAACATGACAACAACTAGTGCAGAATGAAACATGACAACAACTAGTGCAGAATGAAACATGACAACAACTAGTGCAGAATGAAACATGACAACAACTAGTGCAGAATGAAACATGACAACAACTAGTGCAGAATGAAACATGACAACAACTAGTGCAGAATGAAACATGACAACAACTAGTGCAGAATAAAACATTACAACAACTAGTGCAGAATGAAACATGACAACAACTAGTGCAGAATGAAACATTACAACAATAACTAGTGCAGAATGAAACATTACAACAACAGCTAGTGCACAATGAAACATTACAACAACAACTAGTGCAGAATGAAACATTACAACAACTAGTGCAGAATGAAACATTACAACAACTAGTGCAGAATGAAACATTACAACAACAACTAGTGCAGAATGAAACATTACAACAACAACTAGTGCAGAATGAAACATGACAACTAGTGCAGAATGAAACATTACAACAACAACTAGTGCAGAATGAAACATTACAACAACAGCTAGTGCAGAATGAAACATAACAACAACTAGTGCAGAATGAAACATTACAACAACTACTGCAGAATGAAACATGACAACTAGTGCAGAATGAAACATAACAACTAGTGCAGAATGAAACATTACAACAACAACAACTAGTGCAGGATGAAACATGACAACAACTAGTGCAGAATGAAACATGACAACAACTAGTGCAGAATGAAACATGACAACAACTAGTGCAGAATGAAACATGACAACAACTAGTGCAGAATGAAACATGACAACAACTAGTGCAGAATGAAACATGACAACAACTAGTGCAGAATAAAACATTACAACAACTAGTGCAGAATGAAACATGACAACAACTAGTGCAGAATGAAACATTACAACAATAACTAGTGCAGAATGAAACATTACAACAACAGCTAGTGCACAATGAAACATTACAACAACAACTAGTGCAGAATGAAACATTACAACAACTAGTGCAGAATGAAACATTACAACAACTAGTGCAGAATGAAACATTACAACAACAACTAGTGCAGAATGAAACATTACAACAACAACTAGTGCAGAATGAATCATGACAACTAGTGCAGAATGAAACATTACAACAACAACTAGTGCAGAATGAAACATTACAACAACAGCTAGTGCAGAATGAAACATAACAACAACTAGTGCAGAATGAAACATTACAACAACTACTGCAGAATGAAACATGACAACAACTAGTGCAGAATGAAACATGACAACAACTAGTGCAGAATGAAACATGACAACAACTAGTGCAGAATGAAACATGACAACAACTAGTGCAGAATGAAACATGACAACAACTAGTGCAGAATAAAACATTACAACAACTAGTGCAGAATGAAACATGACAACAACTAGTGCAGAATGAAACATTACAACAATAACTAGTGCAGAATGAAACATTACAACAACAGCTAGTGCACAATGAAACATTACAACAACAACTAGTGCAGAATGAAACATTACAACAACTAGTGCAGAATGAAACATTACAACAACTAGTGCAGAATGAAACATTACAACAACAACTAGTGCAGAATGAAACATTACAACAACAACTAGTGCAGAATGAAACATGACAACTAGTGCAGAATGAAACATTACAACAACAACTAGTGCAGAATGAAACATTACAACAACAGCTAGTGCAGAATGAAACATAACAACAACTAGTGCAGAATGAAACATTACAACAACTACTGCAGAATGAAACATGACAACTAGTGCAGAATGAAACATAACAACTAGTGCAGAATGAAACATTACAACAACAACAACTAGTGCAGGATGAAACATGACAACAACTAGTGCAGAATGAAACATGACAACAACTAGTGCAGAATGAAACATGACAACAACTAGTGCAGAATGAAACATGACAACAACTAGTGCAGAATGAAACATGACAACAACTAGTGCAGAATGAAACATGACAACAACTAGTGCAGAATAAAACATTACAACAACTAGTGCAGAATGAAACATGACAACAACTAGTGCAGAATGAAACATTACAACAATAACTAGTGCAGAATGAAACATTACAACAACAGCTAGTGCACAATGAAACATTACAACAACAACTAGTGCAGAATGAAACATTACAACAACTAGTGCAGAATGAAACATTACAACTAGTGCAGAATGAAACATTACAACAACAACTAGTGCAGAATGAAACATTACAACAACAACTAGTGCAGAATGAATCATGACAACTAGTGCAGAATGAAACATTACAACAACAACTAGTGCAGAATGAAACATTACAACAACAGCTAGTGCAGAATGAAACATAACAACAACTAGTGCAGAATGAAACATTACAACAACTACTGCAGAATGAAACATGACAACTAGTGCAGAATGAAACATAACAACAACTAGTGCAGAATGAAACATTACAACAACAACAACTAGTGCAGGATGAAACATGACAACAACTAGTGCAGAATGAAACATGACAACAACTAGTGCAGAATGAAACATGACAACAACTAGTGCAGAATGAAACATGACAACAACTAGTGCAGAATGAAACATGACAACAACTAGTGCAGAATGAAACATGACAACAACTAGTGCAGAATGAAACATTACAACAACTAGTGCAGAATGAAACATTACAACAACTAGTGCAGAATGAAACATGACAACAACTAGTGCAGAATGAAACATGACAACAACTAGTGCAGAATGAAACATTACAACAACTAGTACAGAATGAAACATGACAACAACCAGTGCAGAATGAAACATAACAACTAGTGCAGAATAAAACATGACAACAACTAGTGCAGAATGAAACATGACAACAACTAGTGCAGAATGAAACATTACAACAACTAGTGCAGAATGAAACATGACAACAACTAGTGCTGAATAAAACATGACAACTAGTGCAGAATGAAACATTACAACAACTAGTGCAGAATGAAACATTACAACAACTAGTGCAGAATGAAACATTACAACAAGAACTAGTGCAGAATGAAACATGACAACAACTAGTGCAGAATAAAACATGACAACAACTAGTGCAGAATGAAACATGACAACAACTAGTGCAGAATGAAACATTACAACAACTAGTGCAGAATGAAACATTACAACAACTAGTGCAGAATGAAACATTACAACAACATCTAGTGCAGAATGAAACATTACAACAACAGCTAGTGCAGAATGAAACATTACAACAACTAGTGCAGAATGAAACATTACAACAACTACTGCAGAATGAAACATGACAACTAGTGCAGAATGAAACATAACAACAACTAGTGCAGAATGAAACATTACAACAACAACAACTAGTGCAGGATGAAACATGACAACAACTAGTGCAGAATGAAACATGACAACAACTAGTGCAGAATGAAACATGACAACTAGTGCAGAATGAAACATTACAACAACTAGTGCAGAATGAAACATGACAACAACCAGTGCAGAATGAAACATGACAACAACTAGTGCAGAATAAAACGTGACAACAACTAGTGCAGAATGAAACATGACAACAACTAGTGCAGAATGAAACATTACAACAACTAGTGCAGAATGAAACATGACAACAACTAGTGCCGAATAAAACATGACAACTAGTGCAGAATGAAACATTACAACAACTAGTGCAGAATGAAACATTACAACAAGAACTAGTGCAGAATGAAACATGACAACAACTATTGCAGAATAAAACATGACAACAACTAGTGCAAAATGAAACATGACAACAACTAGTGCAGAATGAAACATTACAACAACTAGTGCAGTATGAAACATGACAACAACTAGTGCAGAATAAAACATGACAACTAGTGCAGAATGAAACATTACAACAACTAGTGCAGAATGAAACATTACAACAAGAACTAGTGCAGAATGAAACATTACAACAACAGCTAGTGCACAATGAAACATTACAACAACAACTAGTGCAGAATGAAACATTACAACAGCTAGTGCACAATGAAACATTACAACAACAACTAGTGCGGAATGAAACATACAACAACTACTGCAGAATGAAACATGACAACTAGTGCAGAATGAACATAACAACAACTAGTGCAGAATGAAACATTACAACAACAACAACTAGTGCAGAATGAAACATGACAACAACTAGTGCAGAATGAAACATGACAACAACTAGTGCAGAATGAAACATGACAACAACTAGTGCAGAATGAAACATGACAACAACTAGTGCAGAATGAAACATGACAACAACTAGTGCAGAATGAAACATGACAACAACTAGTGCAGAATGAAACATGACAATAACTCTCATCAGGAAATGTATACGCCACCACATGCTAACAATGGGTAAGTTTGTATTTTGGCTTCATTCCTGTGAGATCCTGTGTGTGACTGGAGCATTAGAGAGTTGGACTATCAAGGACTAGCTGTGGTGTGCCTAAACAACAAAGTAGCATCTTGCATTATCTCTTTCAGACCTATCAAGTTGGCGAAAATACTACATGACATACAGTACATCATGTATATATGACATGTTATTATGAATGTTACTAGATACTACATATATACTTACATCATGTATATATGACATGTTATTATGAATGTTACTAGATACTACATATATACTTACATCATGTATATATGACATGTTATTATGAATGTTACTAGATACTACATATATACTTACATCATGTATATATTACATGTTATTATGAATGTTACTAGATACTACATATATACTTACATCATGTATATATTACATGTTATTATGAATGTTACTAGATACTACATACTATACTTACATCATGTATATATTACATGTTATTATGAATGTTACTACATGACATATATACTTACATCATGTATATTATTACATGTTATTATGAATGTTACTAGATACTACATATATACTTACATCATGTATATATTACATGTTATTATGAATGTTCCTACATGACATATATACTTACATCATGTATATATTACATGTTATTATGAATGTTACTAGATACTACATATATACTTACATCATGTATATATTACATGTTATTATGAATGTTACTAGATACTACATATATACTTACATCATGTATATATTACATGTTATTATGAATGTTACTAGATACTACATATATACTTACATCATGTATATATTACATGTTATTATGAATGTTACTAGATACTACATATATACTTACATCATGTATATATTACATGTTATTATGAATGTTACTAGATACTACATATATACTTACATCATGCATATATTACATGTTATTATGAATGTTACTAGATACTACATATATACTTACATCATGTATATATTACATGTTGATTATGAATGTTACTAGATACTACATATATACTTACATCATGTATATATTACATGTTATTATGAATGTTACTACATGACATATAAACTTACATCATGTATATATGACATGTTATTATGAATGTTACTAGATACTACATATATACTTACATCATTGTATATATTACATGTGATTATGAATGTTACTAGATACTACATATATACTTACATCATGTATATATTACATGTTATTATGAATGTTACTACATGACATATAAACTTACATCATGTATATATGACATGTTATTATGAATGTTACTAGATACTACATATATACTTACATCATGTATATATTACATGTTATTATGAATGTTTACTACATGACATATATACTTACATCATGTATATATGACATGTTATTATGAATGTTACTAGATACTACATATATACTTACATCATGTATATATTACATGTTATTATGAATGTTACTACATGACATATATACTTACATCATGTATATATTACATGTTATTATGAATGTTACTAGATACTACATATATACTTACATCATGTATATATTACATGTTATTATGAATGTTACTAGATACTACATATATACTTACATCATGTATATATTACATGTTATTATGAATGTTACTACATGACATATATACTTACATCATGTATATATTACATGTTATTATGAATGTTACTAGATACTACATATAAACTTACATCATGTATATATTACATGTTATTATGAATGTTAGTAGATACTACATATATACTTACATCATGTATATATTACATGTTATTATGAATGTTACTACATGACATATATACTTACATCATGTATATATTACATGTTATTATGAATGTTACTAGATACTACATATAACTTACATCATGTATATATTACATGTTATTATGAATGTTACTAGATACTACATATATACTTACATCATGTATATATTACATGTTATTATGAATGTTACTAGATTACATATATACTTACATCATGTATATATTACATGTTATTATGAATGTTACTAAGATACTACATATTATACTTACATCATGTATATATTACATGTATTATGAATGTTCTAGATACTACATAATACTTACATCATGTATATATTACATGTTATTATGAATGTTACTAGATACTAACATATATACTTACTACATCATGTAATATATTACATGTTATTAAGAATGTCTTACTACATATATACTTACATCATGTATATATTACATGTTATGAATGTTACTAGATACTACATATATACTTACATCATGTATATATGACATGTTATTATGAATGTTATTAGATACTACATATATACTTACATCATGTATATATTACATGTTATTATGAATGTTACTACATGACATATATACTTACATCATGTATATATTACATGTTATTATGAATGTTACTAGATACTACATATATACTTACATCATGTATATATTACATGTTATTATGAATGTTACTACATGACATATATACTTACATCATGTATATATTACATGTTATTATGAATGTTACTAGATACTACATATATACTTACATCATGTATATATTACATGTTATTATGAATGTTACTAGATACTACATATATACTTACATCATGTATATATTACATGTTATTATGAATGTTACTAGATACTACATATATACTTACATCATGTATATATTACATGTTATTATGAATGTTACTAGATACTACATATATACTTACATCATGTATATATTACATGTTATTATGAATGTTACTAGATACTACATATATACTTACATCATGTATATATTACATGTTATTATGAATGTTACTAGATACTACATATATACTTACATCATGTATATATTACATGTTATTATGAATGTTACTACATGACATATATACTTACATCATGTATATATTACATGTTATTATGAATGTTACTACATGACATATATACTTACATCATGTATATATTACATGTTATTATGAATGTTATTAGATACTACATATATACTTACATCATGTATATATTACATGTTATTATGAATGTTACTAAATGTTTTATATACTTACATCATGTATATATTACATGTTATTATGAATGTTACTAGATACTACATATATACTTACATCATGTATATATTACATGTTATTATGAATGTTACTAGATACTACATATATACTTACATCATGTATATATTACATGTTATTATGAATGTTACTACATGACATATAAACTTACAGTTTGCATATAAAACCCTGATGGAGGTATTTTAGAGCACTTTATGGGGGGATAAATTGACTCACATTACTTTTATTGTTCGCTGACTTTTGTTAGTGTTATTTAGGGATTTAGAATGCATGAAAAAAGTGTCTTCCTGCTGCTACCTCGAGCACAAATGTCCCAATCTTTGAACCACTTTGGAAAGTTTTGTGCTGCAAAATAAAAGTAAAGGAGACTAGCATTGAGCCTAAAGGTGCAGTGCCACCAGCGACCAGCAGGTGGTGTAAAGGTGCAGTGCCACCAGCGACCAGCAGGTGGTGTAAAGGTGCAGTGCCACCAGCGACCAGCAGGTGGTGTAAAGGTGCAGTGCCACCAGCGACCAGCAGGTGGCAGCCTGTAAAGGAAAGCTCATTTCCTCCCAGATAACAACAACTGGCAGCCTGTCTTGCAGGCTAATAGTTGTGAAAAAATACATAATGGTTGTGAACATATACATAATAGTTGTGAAAATATACATAATAGTTGTGAAAATAAACATAGTAGTTGTGAAAATAAACATAAGAGTTGTCAAAATAAACGTAATAGTTGTCAAAATAAATAATAGTTGTGAAAATAAACGTAATAGTTGTGAAAATAAACAATAGTTGTGAAAATAAACATAATAGTTGTAAAAATAAACATAATAGTTGTGAAATAAACATAATAGTTGTGAAAATAAATATAATAGTTGTGAGATAAACATAATAGTTGTCAAAATAAACTTAATAGTCGTGAAAATAAACATAATAGTTGTGAAAAAAAACATAATAGTTGTAAAAACGAAAAATAGTTGTGAACATAAACATAATAGTTGTGAAAATAAACATAGTAGTTGTAAGATAAACATAATAGTTGTAAGATAAACATAATAGTTGTCAAAATAAACCTAATAGTTGTGAAAATAAACTTAATAGTTGTGAAATAAACATAATAGTTGTGAAAATAAACTTAATAGTTGTGAAATAAACATAATAGTTGTCAAAATAAACTTAATAGTTGTGAAATAAACAGTAGTTTTGAAAATAAAGAGGACATTCCGGGGAAAAGAAAGTCTGCCCCAGCATTCCTGAAGAGAGTAGTTACCTTTGGAGGTGTCCAGCCACTCCTGCTTGACGCTGTAGCGCACCTGAGCTTTGGGTTGGCTCTCAGGCAGGTGACAGGTGATGAGGGCCGTGTTGCCTTCGTCCACCTCGATGTCCTCGTCATCCTCTCGCTCCTCACGCTCAAAGTCACGCAGCTCTGGGGGAGTCAGCCGGACATTTGGAACCATCAACCGCAGCACAAATGTATCACACTTACCAATCAATATATGTATTACTACCCTTACCAATCAATATATGTATTACTACCCTTACCAATCAATATATGTATTACTACCCTTACCAATCAATATATGTATTACTACCCTTACCAATCAATATATGTATTACTACCCTTACCAATCAATATATGTATTACTACCCTTACCAATCAATATATGTATTACTACCCTTACCAACCAATATATGTATTACTACCCTTACCAATCAATATATGTATTACTACCCTTAGCAAAGCCAAGCAGGTGAGTGTAAGAAGTGCAGAGAGTGTTGGATCAGGTGACTAAGATGCAGGTTCATGAGCTGCTTCATTAAAGTCCTACTGAAAGCCACTACTAGCCACCACGCAGTCTGATAGTTTATATATCAATGATGAAATATTAACATTGCAACACATGACAATACGGCATCAACATGTGACGTCATCGACATGTGACGTCATCGACATGTGACGTCATCAACATGTGACGTCATCGTCTGCTACTTCCGGTACAGGCAAGGCTTTTTTATTAGCGAGTAAAAGTTGCCAACTTTATGGTGGATGTTCTCTACTAAGTCCTTTCATGAAAAATATGTCAATATGGGGAAATGATGAAGTCTGAGACACAGAATGGAGCTGCTGTCCCCCTTTAAATAAGAACATCTCATTTCAGTAGGACTTTAAATGTCTTCCCCATTAAGAGAGGAGATACAGAACTAGATCAATACTGATGATGTGTATTGACATGAACTAGATCAATACTGATGATGTGTATTGACATGAACTAGATCAATACTGATGATGTGTATTGACATGAACTAGATCAATACTGATGATGTGTATTGACATGAACTAGATCAATACTGATGATGTGTATTGACATGAACTAGATCAATACTGATGATGTGTATTGACATGAACTAGATCAATACTGATGATGTGTATTGACATGAACTAGATCAATACTGATGATGTGTATTGACATGAACTAGATCAATACTGATGATGTGTATTGACATGAACTAGATCAATACTGATGATGTGTATTGACATGAACTAGATCAATACTGATGATGTGTATTGACATGAACTAGATCAATACTGATGATGTGTATTGACATGAACTAGATCAATACTGATCATTGAAGTCCAGGTTGTATTTGAAAGGTTTCCAAGAGAAACATATTTCAACACTCAAATGGAAATAAAGCTCCTTAGAAGCCCAAACAATATTCATCCATCGATTTGCTACTGCTTGTCCCTCTCAGGGTCGCAGGGGTGCTGGAGCCTATCCTAGCTGCATTTGGGCGGGAGGAGGGGTAAACCCTGGACTAGGAAGGAAGGAAGGAAGGAAGGGTACATCCTGGACTAGGAAGGCGGTGTACACCCTGGACTAGGATGGATGGTACACCTTGTACTAGGAAGGCGGGATACAGTCTGGACTAGGAGGGAGGGTAAACCCTTGACAAGTCACCACCTTATCACACGACCAACACAGAAGGACCAGGAGTTAGTTAGGTAAGGAACATGTGGTGGTCTTCAGAAGGACCAGGAGTTAGTTAGGTAAAGAACATGTGGTGGTCTTCAGAAGGACCAGGAGTTAGTTAGGTAAAGAACATGTGGTGGTCTTCAGAAGGACCAGGAGTTAGTTAGGTAAGGAACATGTGGTGGTCTTCAGAAGGACCAGGAGTTAGTTAAGTAAAGAACATGTGGTGGTCTTCAGAAGGACCAGGAGTTAGTTAGGTAAAGAACATGTGGTGGTCTTCAGAAGGACCAGGAGTTAGTTAGGTAAGGAACATGTGGTGGTCTTCAGAAGGACCAGGAGTTAGTTAGGTAAGGAACATGTGGTGGTCTTCAGAAGGACCAGGAGTTAGTTAAGTAAAGAACATGTGGTGGTCTTCAGAAGGACCAGGAGTTAGTTAGGTAAAGAACATGTGGTGGTCTTCAGAAGGACCAGGAGTTAGTTAGGTAAGGAACATGTGGTGGTCTTCAGAAGGACCAGGAGTTAGTTAAGTAAAGAACATGTGGTGGTCTTCAGAAGGACCAGGAGTTAGTTAAGTAAAGAACATGTGGTGGTCTTCAGAAGGACCAGGAGTTAGTTAAGTAAAGAACATGTGGTGGTCTTCAGAAGGACCAGGAGTTAGTTAGGTAAAGAACATGTGGTGGCCTTCAGGAGGACCAGGAGTTAGTTAGGTAAAGAACACGTGGTGGTCTTCAGGAGGACCAGGAGTTAGTTAAGTAAAGAACATGTGGTGGTCTTCAGAAGGACCAGGAGTTAGTTAAGTAAAGAACATGTGGTGGTCTTCAGAAGGACCAGGAGTTAGTTAAGTAAAGAACATGTGGTGGTCTTCAGAAGGACCAGGAGTTAGTTAGGTAAAGAACATGTGGTGGTCTTCAGAAGGACCAGGAGTTAGTTAGGTAAAGAACATGTGGTGGTCTTCAGAAGGACCAGGAGTTAGTTAAGTAAAGAACATGTGGTGGTCTTCAGAAGGACCAGGAGTTAGTTAGGTAAGGAACATGTGGTGGTCTTCAGAAGGACCAGGAGTTAGTTAAGTAAAGAACATGTGGTGGTCTTCAGAAGGACCAGGAGTTAGTTAGGTAAGGAACATGTGGTGGTCTTCAGAAGGACCAGGAGTTAGTTAAGTAAAGAACATGTGGTGGTCTTCAGAAGGACCAGGAGTTAGTTAAGTAAAGAACATGTGGTGGTCTTCAGAAGGACCAGGAGTTAGTTAGGTAAAGAACATGTGGTGGTCTTCAGAAGGACCAGGAGTTAGTTAGGTAAAGAACATGTGGTGGTCTTCAGAAGGACCAGGAGTTAGTTAGGTAAGGAACATGTGGTGGTCTTCAGAAGGACCAGGAGTTAGTTAAGTAAAGAACATGTGGTGGTCTTCAGAAGGACCAGGAGTTAGTTAAGTAAAGAACATGTGGTGGTCTTCAGAAGGACCAGGAGTTAGTTAGGTAAAGAACATGTGGTGGTCTTCAGAAGGACCAGGAGTTAGTTAGGTAAAGAACATGTGGTGGTCTTCAGAAGGACCAGGAGTTAGTTAAGTAAAGAACATGTGGTGGTCTTCAGAAGGACCAGGAGTTAGTTAGGTAAGGAACATGTGGTGGTCTTCAGAAGGACCAGGAGTTAGTTAAGTAAAGAACATGTGGTGGTCTTCAGAAGGACCAGGAGTTAGTTAGGTAAGGAACATGTGGTGGTCTTCAGAAGGACCAGGAGTTAGTTAAGTAAAGAACATGTGGTGGTCTTCAGAAGGACCAGGAGTTAGTTAAGTAAAGAACATGTGGTGGTCTTCAGAAGGACCAGGAGTTAGTTAGGTAAAGAACATGTGGTGGTCTTCAGAAGGACCAGGAGTTAGTTAGGTAAAGAACATGTGGTGGTCTTCAGAAGGACCAGGAGTTAGTTAAGTAAAGAACATGTGGTGGTCTTCAGAAGGACCAGGAGTTAGTTAAGTAAAGAACATGTGGTGGTCTTCAGAAGGACCAGGAGTTAGTTAAGTAAAGAACATGTGGTGGTCTTCAGAAGGACCAGGAGTTAGTTAAGTAAAGAACATGTGGTGGTCTTCAGAAGGACCAGGAGTTAGTTAGGTAAAGAACATGTGGTGGTCTTCAGAAGGACCAGGAGTTAGTTAGGTAAAGAACATGTGGTGGTCTTCAGAAGGACCAGGAGTTAGTTAAGTAAAGAACATGTGGTGGTCTTCAGAAGGACCAGGAGTTAGTTAAGTAAAGAACATGTGGTGGTCTTCAGGAGTGCCATGTCAGATAAAAGGTGACAGAATGTGCTCTTCAAATCTTGCCAGTCCTAATGAATCCTGTTAAACATGATTTTGGGGGTCCCGCTCTGTGGGAAGTGGGTTACCATGGGGCCATGTGCTGATTACCATGGGGCCATGTGCTGATTACCATGGGGCCATGTGCTGATTACCATGGGGCCATGTGCTGATTACCATGGGGCCATGTGCTGATTACCATGGGGCCATGTGCTGATTACCATGGGGCCATGTGCTGATTACCATGGGGCCATGTGCTGATTACCATGGGGCCATGTGCTGATTACCATGGGGCCATGTGCTGATTACCATGGGGCCATGTGCTGATTACCATGGGGCCATGTGCTGATTACCATGGGGCCATGTGCTGATTACCATGGGGCCGTGATTACCATGGGGCCATGTGCTGATTACCATGGGGCCATGTGCTGATTACCATGGGGCCGTGATTACCATGGGGCCATGTGCTGATTACCATGGGGCCGTGATTACCATGGGGCCATGTGCTGATTACCATGGGGCCATGTGCTGATTACCATGGGGCCGTGATTACCATGGGGCCATGTGCTGATTACCATGGGGCCATGTGCTGATTACCATGGGGCCGTGATTACCATGGGGCCATGTGCTGATTACCATGGGGCCATGTGCTGATTACCATGGGGCCGTGATTACCATGGGGCCATGTGCTGCCGGGGCCCCGCAGACACAAAGTCTGCACAGCAAAGACACCCATCTCACCTTTGACCCCCTAAAGCCCCGCCTGAGTGGGGTCAAAGGTGAGAGGTGTCAGAGCTAAAGGTTAACTGAGAGCAGGACAATATTTCCTTCTTGGAGCAGTTTTTGGACCTGTTTCAGCCCAGAGAACAAACAGACCTGCTTCAGCCCAAAGAACAAACAGACCTGCTTCAGTCCAAAGAACAAACAGACCTGTCTCAGTCCAAAAAACAAACTGACCTGCTTCAGCCCAAAGAACCAACAGACCTGTCTCAGTCCAAAAAACTAACTGACCTGCTTCAGCCCAAAGAACAAACAGACCTGCTTCAGCCCAAAGAACAAACAGACCTGCTTCAGCCCAAAGAACAAACAGACCTGCTTCAGTCCAAAGAACAAACAGACCTGTCTCAGTCCAAAAAACAAACTGACCTGCTTCAGCCCAAAGAACCAACAGACCTGTCTCAGTCCAAAAAACTAACTGACCTGCTTCAGCCCAAAGAACAAACAGACCTGCTTCAGTCAAAAGAACAAACAGACCTGCTTCAGTCCAAAGAACAAACAGACCTGCTTCAGTCCAAAGAACAAACAGACCTGCTTCAGTCCAAAGAACAAACAGACCTGCTTCAGTCAAAAGAACAATCAGACCTGCTTCAGCCCAAAGAACAAACAGACCGACCTGCTTCAGTCAAAAGAACAAACAGACCTGCTTCAGTCCAAAAAACTAACTGACCTGCTTCAGCCCAAAGAACAAACAGACCTGCTTCAGCCCAAAGAACAAACAGACCGACCTGCTTCAGTCAAAAGAACAAACAGACCTGCTTCAGTCCAAAGAACAAACAGACCTGCTTCAGTCCAAAGAACAATCAGACCTGCTTCAGTCCAAAGAACAAACAGACCTGCTTCAGTTTCCCTTTGCTAAAGTCTTGTTCCTCCACATTGCTGCTATCTGCACACCTTCCTCCTCCACATTGCTGCTATCTGCACACCTTCCTCCTCCACATTGCTGCTATCTGCACACCTCCCTCCTCCACATTGCTGCTATCTGCACACCTTCCTCCTCCACATTGCTGCTATCTGCACACCTTCCTCCTCCACATTGCTGCTATCTGCACACCTTCCTCCTCCACATTGCTGCTATCTGCACACCTTCCTCCTCCACATTGCTGCTATCTGCAAAACTTCCTCCTCCACATTGCTGCTATCTGCACACCTTCCAACTCCAGACCCCAAGATTCCTTCTGCACACCTTCCTCCTGCTCCATCTCTCAGGTGTGTGCGTGCATTCTGCACACGACTCAGTGGCTTCACATTCTGTACCTGGGGAACTGCACCGGGGGTACCACAGAGGGGGTACTGCACCGGGGGTGCCACACAGGGGGTACTGCACCGGGGGTACCACACTGAGGGGGCTGCACCGGGGGTACCACACAGGGGGTACTGCACCGGGGGTACCACAAAGGGAGGGCTGCACCGAGGGTACTGCACCGGGGGTCCTGCACCGGGGGTACTGCACCGGGGGTACCGCACTGGGGGGGGCTGCACCGGGGGTACTGCACCGGGGGTACTGCACCGGGGGGACTGCACCGGGGGTACCACACTGGGGGGGCTGCACCGGGGGTACTGCACCGGGGGTACCACACAGGGGGTACTGCACCGGGGGTACCACACTGGGGGGGCTGCACCGGGGGTACCACACAGGGGGTACTGCACCGGGGGTACCACAAAGGGAGGGCTGCACCGAGGGTACTGCACCGGGGGTGCCACTCAGTGGGTCCCACAGGCACTTATCAAGTTTACTCTGCACGGGTTGTGAACCATGGGGTGTTAGTGCTCACATGGTAGGGACTCTACCACCTTCATGGAGGTGACTCCTGGACTACATTTACTCTACAGGCCAACATGGACCAAGTGTCTATTTTTTTTACAGACCACAAGTCAAATGTGATCTTTAGCAGACCCAAGCACACATCCCAATGTGGCCCCAATGTCAGACATGTTTGAGGGGTTTGGAGGATTAGAGGGGACATGTTATAGGGGACGGGTGTGAGAGGACACCTTTGAGATGACAGGTTTGAGCGGACGGGTTTGAGGGGACATTGTTGGCGGGCAGAGTAAGCCGTTTGGTCATTTTTCAAGAAGTGGTAGAGTTGTGTTCAATGATACAACAAGGACTTTTTTAGTCAGGGACTACTGGAATCCTTGAGGAGACTGAGGGCCACAAGTGGTAGAGTTGTGTTCAATGATACAACAAAGACTGTTTTGGTCAGGGACTACTGGAATCCTTGAGGAGACTGAGGGCCACAAGTGGTAGACTTGTGTTCAATGATACAACAAAGACTTTTTTGGTCAGGGACTACTGGAATCCTTGAGGAGACTGAGGGCCACAAGTGGTAGAGTTGTGTTCAATGATACAACAAAGACTGTTTTGGTCAGGGACTACTGGAATCCTTGAGGAGACTGAGGGCCACAAGTGGTAGAGTTGTGTTCAATGATACAACAAAGACTGTTTTGGTCAGGGACTACTGGAATCCTTGAGGAGACTGAGGGCCACAAGTGGTAGAGTTGTGTTCAATGATACAACAAAGCTCCTCTCTGAGCTGCTACCTTACCATGGTAGAGGAGTTTGTGTGTCCCAATGATCCTAGGAGCTATGTTGTCTAGGGGCTTTCATGCCCCCTGGTAGGGTCTCCCAAGACAAACAGGTCCTAGGTGAGTGATCAGACAAAGAGCAGCTCAAAGACTTCTATGGAATTACAACAAAATGAACCCAGATTTCCCTCGCCCGGACGTGGGTCACCGGGGCCCCGCTCTGGAGCCAGGCCCGGAGTTGGGGCACAATGGCCTGGTGGTCGGGCCTGTCCCCATGGGGCCCGGCCGGGCACAGCCCGAAGAGGCAACGTGGGTCATCCCTCCAATGGGCTCACCACTCATAGCAGGGGACATAGAGGTCGGGTGCATTGTGAGCTGGGCGGCAGCCGAAGGCAGGGCACTTGGCGGTCCGATCCTCGGCTACAGAAGCTAGCTCTTGGGACGTGGAACGTCACCTCACTGGGGGGGAAGGAGCCTGAGCTAGTGCGTGAGGTAGAGAAGTTCCGGCTGGATATAGTCGGACTCAACTCGACGCACAGCAAGGGCTCTGGAACCAGTTCTCTCGAGAGGGACTGGACCCTCTTCCACTCTGGCGTTGCCGGCAGTGAGAGGCGACGGGCTGGGGTGGCAATTCTCGTTGCCCCCCGGCTCAAAGCCTGCACGTTGGAGTTCAACCCGGTGGACGAGAGGGTAGCTTCCCTTCGCCTTCGGGTGGGGGGACGGGTCCTGACTGTTGTTTGTGCTTATGCACCAAACAGCAGTTCAGAATACCAACCCTTTTTGGGAACACTCGAGGGAGTACTGGAATGTGCTCCTCCGGGTGATTCCCTTGTCCTACTGGGAGACTTCAACGCTCATGTTGGCAACGACAGTGAAACCTGGAGAGGCGTGATTGGGAAGAATGGTCGCCCGGATCTAAACCCGAGTGGTGTTTTGTTATTGGACTTTTGTGCTCGTCACAGTTTGTCGATAACAAACACCATGTTCAAACATAAGGGTGTCCATATGTGCACTTGGCACCAGGACACCCTAGGCCGCAGTTCCATGATCGACTTTGTAGTTGTGTCATCGGATTTGCGGCCTTATGTTTTGGACACTCGGGCGAAGAGAGGGGCGGAGCTTTCTACCGCTCACCACCTGGTGGTGAGTTGGCTGCGATGGTGGGGGAGGATGCCGGACAGACCTGGCAGGCCCAAGCGCATTGTGAGGGTCTGCTGGGAACGTCTGGCAGAGTCTCCTGTCAGAGAGAGTTTCAATTCACACCTCCGGGAGAACTTTGAACATGTCACGAGGGAGGTGCGGGACATTGAGTCCGAGTGGACCATGTTCCGAACCTCTATTGTCGAGGCGGCTGATTGGAGCTGTGGCCGCAAGGTTGTTGGTGCCTGTCGTGGCGGTAATCCCAGAACCCGTTGGTGGACACCAGCAGTGAGGGATGCCGTCAAGCTGAAGAAGGAGTCCTATCGGGTTCTTTTGGCTCATAGGACTCCAGAGGCAGTGGACAGGTACCGACGGGCCAAGCGGTGTGCAGCTTTAGCGGTCGCGGAGGCAAAAACTCGGACATGGGAAGAGTTCGGGGAAGCCATGGAAAACGACTTCCGGACGGCTTCGAAGCGATTCTGGACCACCATACGCCGCCTCAGGAAGGGGAAGCAGTGCACTATCAACACCGTGTATGGTGCGGATGGTGTTCTGCTGACTTCGACTGCGGATGTTGTGGATCGGTGGAGGGAATACTTCGAAGACCTCCTCAATCCCACCAACACGTCTTTCTTTGAGTAAGCGGTGCCTGGGGAATCTGTAGTGGACTCTCCTATTTCTGGGGCTGAGGTTGCTGAGGTAGTTAAAAAGCTCCTCGGCGGCAAGGCCCCGGGGGTAGATGAGACCCGGCCGGAGTTCCTTAAGGCTCTGGATGCTGTGGGGCTGTCTTGGTTGACAAGACTTTGCAGCATCGCGTGGACATCGGGGGCGGTACCTCTGGATTGGCAGACCGGGGTGGTGGTCCCTCTCTTTAAGAAGGGGGATCAGAGGGTGTGTTCCAACTATCGTGGGATCACACTCCTCAGCCTTCCCGGTAAGGTTTATTCAGGTGTACTGGAGAGGAGGCTTCGCAGGATAGTCGAACCTCGGATTCAGGAGGAACAGTGTGGTTTTCGTCCTGGTCGTGGAACTGTGGACCAGCTCTATACTCTCGGCAGGGTTCTTCAGGGTGCATGGGAGTTTGCCCAACCAGTCTACATGTGCTTTGTGGACTTGGAGAAGGCATTGGACCATGTCCCTCGGGAAGTCCTGTGGGGAGTGCTCAGAGACTATGGGGTATCGGACTGTCTTATTGTGGCAGTCCGCTCCCTGTATGATCAGTGTCAGAGCTTGGTCCGCATTGCTGGCAGTAAGTCGGACACGTTTCCAGTGAGGGTTGGACTCCGCCAAGGCTGTCCTTTGTCACCCATTCTGTTCATAACTTTTATGGACAGAATTTCTAGGCGCAGTCAAGGCGTTGAGGGGTTCCGGTTTGGTAACCGCAGGATTAGGTCTCTGCTTTTTGCAGATGATGTAGTCCTGATGGCTTCATCTGGCCGGGATCTTCAGCTCTCACTGGATCGGTTCGCAGCCGAGTGTGAAGCGACCGGAATGAGAATCAGCACCTCCAAGTCCGAGTCCATGGTTCTCGCCCGGAAAAGGGTGGAGTGCCATCTCCGGGTTGGGGAGGAGACCCTGCCCCAAGTGGAGGAGTTAAAGTACCTAGGAGTCTTGTTCACGAGTGGGGGAAGAGTGGATCGTGAGATCGACAGGCGGATCGGTGCGGCGTCTTCAGTAATGCGGACGTTGTACCGTTCCGTTGTGGTGAAGAAGGAGCTGAGCCGGAAGGCAAAGCTCTCAATTTACCGGTCGATCTACGTTCCCATCCTCACCTATGGTCATGAGCTTTGGGTGATGACCGAAAGGATAAGATCACGGGTACAAGCGGCCGAAATGAGTTTCCTCCGCCGTGTGGCGGGTCTCTCCCTTAGAGATAGGGTGAGAAGCTCTGCCATCCGGGAGGAACTCAAAGTAAAGCTGCTGCTCCTCCACATCGAGAAGAGCCAAATGAGGTGGTTCGGCCATCTGGTCAGGATGCCACCCGAACACCTTCCTAGGGAGGTGTTTAGGGCACGTCCAACTGGTAGGAGGCCACGGAGAAGACCCAGGACACGTTGGGAAGACTATGTCTCCCGGCTGGCCTGGGAACGCCTCGGGATCCCCCGGGAAGAGCTAGACGAAGTGGCTGGAGATAGGGAAGTCTGGGCTTCCCTGCTTAGGCTGCTGCCCCCGCAACCCGACCTCGGATAAGCGGAAGATGATGGATGGATGGATGGATACAACAAAGACTTTTTTGGTCAGGGACTACTGGAATCCTTGAGGAGACTGAGGGCCACAAGTGGTAGAGTTGTGTTCAATGATACAACAAAGACTGTTTTGGTCAGGGACTACTGGAATCCTTGAGGAGACTGTTTTTCTGAGACATGATCCATTGCTTCAGTCCTCAAGTGGTTCTGACTTGTCAAGCAATAAATATTTCTGTTCACAGGACCACATATCCAACTCCATCCCGTCCTCCAGTCAGACATTCAAATATACGAATGTCTCCCGAGTCCACCACGGCCCCCTAGTCCCACTTGTTTCCCGAGTCCACCATGGCCCCCTAGTCCCTCATGTCTCCCTTGTCCACCTCGTCTCCCTTTTCCCCTAGCCTCCCTTGTTTCCCGAGTCCACCAAGTCCCCCTTGTCTCTCTTATCCCTCATAGCCCCCATGTCTCCATTGTCCCCCAAAACCTTCTTGTGGGGGCCAATGTGGGATCTGAGCCGAGGATGTGGTTGTGGCTTGTGCAGCCCTTTGAGACGTTTGTGATTAAGTCAACTTTGATTGATTGATTTATTGATTGTCTTCCTTGTCCACCACGTGCTCTCAAGTCCCTCAACAAGGCACCAGAAGTTCTGCTGAGCCCAGCTGGTGGACTTTATGGGGGGTTTCGCTGTTCTGGGAGCAAATTGGTGGGAGTCCAAGTCCCTCTTTCTGTTCGGACTGGCCCCTGCCCCCGGGTCTCTTTCATTCCTGTGGTTCAGGTTACACTGCTCCAGACCCCCTCGCAGTCCCATGATGCATATCAAATATACACAGTCTGCACATGTAAAGCCAGTTAGGCCACGCACCGGCAGGGAGAGTAGAAATGGTAACAAGAGTACAAAATGGTAGAAATGCACAGTTGTACTTTGAAGTAATCGAGAATGTCTTCAAGCAGAGAAAATAAGTTGTTGGACAAACTATAAACAAGTCAAGGGTCCAGTGTGTGTGTGTGTGTGTGTGTGTGTGTGTGTGTGTGTGTGTGTGTGTGTGTGTGTGTGTGTGTGTGTGTGTGTGTGTGTGTGTGTGTGTGTGTGTGTGTGTGTGTGTGTGTGTGGCTGTTACTGACCGGCTGCAGTGACGTGGGCGGGCACGCTGGCCAGGGCTCCGGCGAGGGTGCTGACCACACACTGGTAGCGACCCAGAGTGGCGTTGGCGAGGGCGGCGATGAACAAGCTGCCGGGCAGAAGCACCACGCCCAGATCCCCGCCTATCAGCTGCTGGCCGTTGAGGCGCCAGCTGATGTTGGCGGAGGCCGGCCGGGCGCCACACCGCAGACGCACGCTGCCTCCCAGCTTCTGCACCACCGACTCAGGCTCTTCGGTGAACTTTGGGACTTGGTCTAGGAATGGACATTTTGCATTTATTCTTCAAATCATTTATTCTGTTACAGGTGTCCACTCCTTGAGGTGTGTTCCAGGGGAGGACCTGACCAGATGACCACTCCTAGAGGTGTGTTCCTGAGGACCACCTGACCAGATGACCACTCCTAGAGGTTTGTTCCAGAGGAGGACCTGACCAGGTGCCCACTCTGAGAGGTGTGTTCCAGGGGAGGACCTGACCAGGTGCATACTCCTTGAGGTGTGTTCCAGAGGAGGACCTGACCAGGTGCCCACTCTGAGAGGTGTGTTCCAGGGGAGGACCTGACCAGGTGCATACTCCTTGAGGTGTGTTCCAGAGGAGGACCTGACCAGGTGCCCACTCTGAGAGGTGTGTTCCAGGGGAGGACCTGACCAGGTGCCCACTCTGAGAGGTGTGTTCCAGGGGAGGACCTGACCAGGTGCATACTCCTTGAGGTGTGTTCCAGAGGAGGACCTGACCAGGTGCCCACTCCTAGTGGTGTGTTCCAGAGGAGGACCTGGCCAGGTGCCCACTCCTAGAGGTGTGTTCCAGAGGAGGACCTGACCAGGTGCCTACCCCTAAAGGTATGTTCCAGAGGAGGACCTGACCAAGTGCCCGCTCCTAGAGGTGTGTTTCAGAGGACCACCTGACCAGGTGCCCACTCCTAGAGGTTTGTTCCAGGGGAGGATCTGACCAGGGGCCCACTCCTAGAGGTGTGTTCCAGAGGAGGACCTGATCAGGTGCCCACTCCTAGAGGTGTGTTCCAGAGGAGGACCTGACCAGGTGCCCACTCCTAGAGGTGTGTTCCAGGGGAGGACCTGACCAGGTGCCCACTCATTGAGGTGTGTTCTAAGGGAGGGCCTGACCAGGTGCCCACTCCTAGAGGTGTGTTCCAGGGGGGGACCTGAGCAGGTGCCCATTCATTGAGGTGTGTTCCAAGGGAGGACCTGACCAGGTGCCCACTCCTACAGGTGTGTTCCAGAGGAGGACCTGACCAGGTGCCCACTCCTAGAGGTTTGTTCTAAGGAGGACATGGCCAAGTGCCCACCCTTAGAGGTGTGTTCCAGAGGAGGACCTGACCAGGTGCCCACTCCTAGAGGTGTGTTCCTGAGGACCACCTGACCAGGTGCCCATTCTGAGAGGTGTGTTCCAGGGGAGGACCTGACCAGGTGCCTACTCCTAGAGGTGTGTTCCTGAGGACCACCTGACCAGGTGCCCATTCTGAGAGGTGTGTTCCAGGGGAGGACCTGACCAGGTGCCCACTCCTAGAGGTGTGTTCCTGAGGACCACCTGACCAGGTGCCCATTCTGAGAGGTGTGTTCCAGGGGAGGACCTGACCAGGTGCCTACTCCTTAAGGTATGTTCCAGAGGAGGACCTGACCAGGTTCCCACTCCTAGAAGTGTGTTCCAGAGGACCACCTGACCAGGTGCCCACTCCTAGAGGTTTGTTCCAGAGGAGGACCTGACCAGGTGCCCACTCCTAGAGGTGTGTTCCAGAGGAGGACCTGACCAGGTGCCCACTCCTAGAGGTTTGTTCCAGAGGAGGACCTGACCAGGTGACCACTGCTAATGGTGTGTTCCAGAGGACCACCTGACCAGGTGCCCACTCCTAGAGGTTTGTTCCAGAGGAGGACCTGACCAGGTGCCCACTGCTAGAGGTGTGTTCCAGAGGACCACCTGACCAGGTGCCCACTCCTAGAGGTTTGTTCCAGAGGAGGACCTGACCAGGTGCCTACTCCTTAAGGTATGTTCCAGAGGAGGACCTGACCAGGTGCCCATTCCTTGAGGTGTGTTCCAAGGGAGGACCTGACCAGGTGCCCACTCCTAGAGGTTTGTTCCAGAGGAGGACCTGACCAGGTGCCCACTCCTAGAGGTGTGTTCCAGGGGAGGACCTGACCAGGTGTCCATTGCTAGTGGTGTGTTCCAGAGGAGGACCTGACCAGGTGCCCACTCCTAGAGGTGTGTTCCAGGGGAGGACCTGACCAGGTGCCCATTGCTAGTGGTGTGTTCCAGAGGAGGACCTGACCAGGTGCCCACTCCTAGAGGTGTGTTCCAGAGGAGGACCTGACCAGGTGCCCACTCCTAGTGGTGTGTTCCAGAGGAGGACCTGGCCAGGTGCCCACTCCTAGAGGTGTGTTCCAGAGGAGGACCTGACCAGGTGCCTACCCCTAAAGGTATGTTCCAGAGGAGGACCTGACCAAGTGCCCGCTCCTAGAGGTGTGTTTCAGAGGACCACCTGACCAGGTGCCCACTCCTAGAGGTTTGTTCCAGGGGAGGATCTGACCAGGGGCCCACTCCTAGAGGTGTGTTCCAGAGGAGGACCTGATCAGGTGCCCACTCCTAGAGGTGTGTTCCAGAGGAGGACCTGACCAGGTGCCCACTCCTAGAGGTGTGTTCCAGGGGAGGACCTGACCAGGTGCCCACTCATTGAGGTGTGTTCTAAGGGAGGGCCTGACCAGGTGCCCACTCCTAGAGGTGTGTTCCAGGGGGGGACCTGAGCAGGTGCCCATTCATTGAGGTGTGTTCCAAGGGAGGACCTGACCAGGTGCCCACTCCTACAGGTGTGTTCCAGAGGAGGACCTGACCAGGTGCCCACTCCTAGAGGTTTGTTCTAAGGAGGACATGGCCAAGTGCCCACCCTTAGAGGTGTGTTCCAGAGGAGGACCTGACCAGGTGCCCACTCCTAGAGGTGTGTTCCTGAGGACCACCTGACCAGGTGCCCATTCTGAGAGGTGTGTTCCAGGGGAGGACCTGACCAGGTGCCTACTCCTAGAGGTGTGTTCCTGAGGACCACCTGACCAGGTGCCCATTCTGAGAGGTGTGTTCCAGGGGAGGACCTGACCAGGTGCCCACTCCTAGAGGTGTGTTCCTGAGGACCACCTGACCAGGTGCCCATTCTGAGAGGTGTGTTCCAGGGGAGGACCTGACCAGGTGCCTACTCCTTAAGGTATGTTCCAGAGGAGGACCTGACCAGGTTCCCACTCCTAGAAGTGTGTTCCAGAGGACCACCTGACCAGGTGCCCACTCCTAGAGGTTTGTTCCAGAGGAGGACCTGACCAGGTGCCCACTCCTAGAGGTGTGTTCCAGAGGAGGACCTGACCAGGTGCCCACTCCTAGAGGTTTGTTCCAGAGGAGGACCTGACCAGGTGACCACTGCTAATGGTGTGTTCCAGAGGACCACCTGACCAGGTGCCCACTCCTAGAGGTTTGTTCCAGAGGAGGACCTGACCAGGTGCCCACTGCTAGAGGTGTGTTCCAGAGGACCACCTGACCAGGTGCCCACTCCTAGAGGTTTGTTCCAGAGGAGGACCTGACCAGGTGCCTACTCCTTAAGGTATGTTCCAGAGGAGGACCTGACCAGGTGCCCATTCCTTGAGGTGTGTTCCAAGGGAGGACCTGACCAGGTGCCCACTCCTAGAGGTTTGTTCCAGAGGAGGACCTGACCAGGTGCCCACTCCTAGAGGTGTGTTCCAGGGGAGGACCTGACCAGGTGCCCATTGCTAGTGGTGTGTTCCAGAGGAGGACCTGACCAGGTGCCCACTCCTAGAGGTGTGTTCCAGGGGAGGACCTGACCAGGTGCCCATTGCTAGTGGTGTGTTCCAGAGGAGGACCTGACCAGGTGCCCACTCTGAGAGGTGTGTTCCTGAGGACCACCTGACCAGGTGCCCATTCTGAGAGGTGTGTTCCAGGGGAGGACCTGACCAGGTGCCCACTCCTAGAGGTTTGTTCCAGAGGAGGACCTGACCAGGTGCCCACTGCTAGTGGTGTGTTCCAGAGGACCACCTGACCAGGTGCCCACTCCTAGAGGTGTGTTCCAGAGGACCACCTGACCAGGTGCCCACTCCTAGAGGTTTGTTCCAGAGGACCACCTGACCAGGTGCCCACTGCTAGTGGTGTGTTCCAGAGGACCACCTGACCAGGTGCCCACTCCTAGTGGTTTGTTCCAGGGGAGGACCTGACCAGGTGCCCACTGCTAGTGGTGTGTTCCAAAGGAGGACCTGACCAGGTGCCCAGGTGTTGGCACAAAGAGATCTTAGACTGACTCACCAAGGATGGCGGTGCCGCTCTGCAGGCAGCACAGCAGTACTGCACCTAGTGCACACACCACTGGAGCACTTCTCTTCTTCATCCATGGAGTCCAGTCTCGCTTTCCTGACATCTTCCATGCACTGGAACACACACACACAGCACACTTTAGTACACTCAATAGTCACACACACACACACACAGCACACTTTAGTACACTCAATAGTCACACACACACACAGCACACTTTAGTACACTCAATAGTCACACACACACACAGCACACTTTAGTACACTCAATAGTCACACACACACAGCACACTTTAGTACACTCAATAGTCACACACACACACAGCACACTTTAGTACACTCAATAGTCACACACACACAGCACACTTTAGTACACTCAATAGTCACACACACACACAGCACACTTTAGTACACTCAATAGTCACACACACACACAGCACACTTTAGTACACTCAATAGTCACACACACACACAGCACACTTTAGTACACTCAATAGTCACACACACACACAGCACACTTTAGTACACTCAATAGTCACACACACACACAGCACACTTTAGTACACTCAATAGTCACACACACACACAGCACACTTTAGTACACTCAATAGTCACACACACACACAGCACACTTTAGTACACTCAATAGTCACACACACACACAGCACACTTTAGTACACTCAATAGTCACACACACAGCACACTTTAGTACACTCAATAGTCACACACACACAACACACTCTTTAGTATACTCAATAGTCACACACACACAACACACTCTTTAGTACACTCAATAGTCACACACACACACAGCACACTTTAGTACACTCAATAGTCACACACACACAACACACTCTTTAGTACACTTACTAGTCACACACACACAACACACTCTTTAGTACACTTACTAGTCACACACACACAACACACTCTTTAGTACACTTACTAGTCACACACACACAACACACTCTTTAGTACACTTACTAGTCACACACACACACAGCACACTTTAGTACACTTACTAGTCACACGCACACTAGTCACACGCACACAACACACATTATTAATATTACACCACACATTGTACAGCATTAATAACAGAGTATCATCACAAGATGAGACATTAGATGAGTGTACAGTATGTACAGTATTATTAAGACAGTAAACAAGTGTACAGTATGTAGAGTATTATTAAGACAGTAAACAAGTGTACAGTATGTACAGTATTATTAAGACAGTAAACAAGTGTACAGTATGTACAGTATTATTAAGACAGTAAACAAGTGTACAGTATGTACAGTATTATTAAGACATAAACAAGTGTGCAGTATGTAGAGTATTATTAAGACAGTAAACAAGTGTACAGTATGTACAGTATTATTAAGACAGTAAACAAGTGTACAGTATGTACAGTATTATTAAGACAGTAAACAAGTGTACAGTATGTACAGTATTATTAAGACAGTAAACAAGTGTACAGTATGTAGAGTATTATTAAGACAGTAAACAAGTGTACAGTATGTAGAGTATTATTAAGACAGTAAACAAGTGTACAGTATGTAGAGTATTATTAAGACAGTAAACAAGTGTACAGTATGTAGAGTATTATTAAGACAGTAAACAAGTGTACAGTATGTAGAGTATTATTAAGACAGTAAACAAGTGTACAGTATGTACAGTATTATTAAGACAGTAAACAAGTGTGCAGTATGTACAGTATTATTAAGACAGTAAACAAGTGTACAGTATGTACAGTATTATTAAGACAGTAAACAAGTGTGCAGTATGTACAGTATTATTAAGACAGTAAACAAGTGTACAGTATGTACAGTATTATTAAGACAGTAAACAGGTGTACAGTATGTACAGTATTATTAAGACAGTAAACAAGTGTACAGTATGTACAGTATTATTAAGACAGTAAACAAGTGTACAGTATGTACAGTATTATTAAGACAGTAAACAAGTGTACAGTATGTACAGTATTATTAAGACAGTAAACAAGTGTACAGTATGTACAGTATTATTAAGACGGTAAACAAGTGTACAGTATGTACAGTATTATTAAGACGGTAAACAAGTGTACAGTATGTACAGTATTATTAAGACGGTAAACAAGTGTACAGTATGTACAGTATTATTAAGACAGTAAACAAGTGTACAGTATGTACAGTATTATTAAGACAGTAAACAAGTGTACAGTATGTACAGTATTATTAAGACAGTAAACAAGTGTACAGTATGTACAGTATTATTAAGACAGTAAACAAGTGTACAGTATGTACAGTATTATTAAGACAGTAAACAGGTGTACAGTATGTAGAGTATTATTAAGACAGTAAACAAGTGTACAGTATGTACAGTATTATTAAGACAGTAAACAAGTGTACAGTATGTACAGTATTATTAAGACAGTAAACAAGTGTACAGTATGTACAGTATTATTAAGACAGTAAACAAGTGTACAGTATGTACAGTATTATTAAGACAGTAAACAAGTGTACAGTATGTACAGTATTATTAAGACAGTAAACAAGTGTACAGTATGTACAGTATTATTAAGACAGTAAACAGGTGTACAGTATGTAGAGTATTATTAAGACAGTAAACAAGTGTACAGTATGTACAGTATTATTAAGACAGTAAACAAGTGTACAGTATGTACAGTATTATTAAGACAGTAAACAAGTGTACAGTATGTACAGTATTATTAAGACAGTAAACAGGTGTACAGTATGTACAGTATTATTAAGACAGTAAACAAGTGTACAGTATGTACAGTATTATTAAGACAGTAAACAAGGTTTCCAGTGAAGAAAACAGAGTATTTGGTGGTGAGGTCACATGGTCAACAAACAAAGGTTGTGGCTTCTGTGGCACACAACCTTGGACAGCTGCTCCTAAAACCTGAACCCAGCACCTGTGGCCACTGTGGGGACTGCTAGACCACAGGATGGACCCAGACCGCGACATCCACTCGGACCGCAAAATGCACCCGGACCACAGGATGGACTCGGACCGCGAGATGCATTCGGACCACAGGATGGACCCGGACCACAGGATGGACCCGGACCACAGGATGGACTCGGACCGCGAGATGCACTCGGACCGCAAGATGCACCCGGACCACAGGATGGACTCAGAGAGCAGGATGGACTCAGAGAGCAGGATGGACTCGGACCGCGAGATGCACTCGGACCGCAAAATGCACCCGGACCACAGGATGGACTCAGAGAGCAGGATGGACTGAGAGAGCAGGATGGACTCAGAGAGCAGGATGGACTCAGAGAGCAGGATGGACTCGGACCACAGGATGGACTCAGAGAGCAGGATGGACTCAGAGAGCAGGATGGACTCAGAGAGCAGGATGGACTCAGAGAGCAGGATGGACTCAGACCCCCAACTGTCCAGACCGTGCGATCTAGTTGGCAGCATTAAAGCAGCGAGAGACCCAAGCAGAGATATCAGAAGGCTTGATCATGGCGGCCTAAAAACAAGATCCATTAGTCACCCGGGTCTTGTTTGCTTGGCCTCTAGATGAAAAGTGGTCTTGACATCTATGTCCAAGTTGTTCCATCCAAGCCTCCCTTAAACACGTCTCACACACACATAAAGAAGCCAGGCTGACAGAAAGCAGAACACTCCCAGGCTCCCTTCTTCCAAATCCACACATGGCCAAAAAGCCTGCGTAGGAGTCTTCAAGATGTACTCAAGTTCATATCTTCAGCTGTGTGGGACTAGAAGTCCTAAACCTGACCTTGGACTGCAGGGAAAGTGACATGTGGCTTCAAGTGTTTGCATTTCATGTATCAAACTGGGGTCTGTATGACGGTATAGTTTGAATGTGCATGACTACGAACAGGAACTATAAACTATGAACAGGAACTATAAACTATGAACAGGAACTATAAACTATGAACAGGAACAATAAACTATGAACAGGAACTATAAACTATGAACAAGAACTATGAACTATGAACAGGAACTATAAACTATGAACAAGAACTATGAACATGAACTATGAACAGGAACTATGAACAGGAACTATAAACTATGAACATGAACTATGAACAGGAACTATTAACTATGAACAAGAACTATAAACTATGAACAGGAACTATAAACTATGAACAAGAACTATGAACTATGAACAGGAACTATAAACTATGAACAAGAACTATGAACATGAACTATGAACAGGAACTATTAACTATGAACAAGAACTATAAACTATGAACAGGAACTATAAACTATGAACAAGAACTATGAACAGGAACTATAAACTATGAACAAGAACTATGAACATGAACTATGAACAGGAACTATTAACTATGAACAAGAACTATAAACTATGAACAGGAACTATAAACTATGAACAAGAACTATAAACTATGAACAAGAACTATGAAGCGGAACTATAAACTATGAAGAAGAACTATGAACAGGAACTATTAACTATGAAGAGGAACTATTAACTATGAAGAAGAACTATGAAGAGGAACTATTGCTGGGATGTTATTCCCAGGTGTGGTGGCCAAGCTAGCTCTCTCCTCAATGGCTACTAGACAACATCTAGTCTTTGTCCAAGCAAAACACGCTTTAGACTTACGATGCTTTCGGCTGTAAGAATTGTTTAAATGGCCAAAAGGATCAAATGTTTCTTTACAATTCCTCCAGAGGTCATCAAAAAGGCGGAAGAGGGCAAGATTTTAGAAAAGAGGACGAGAAAAGTAGCTCACACTCTAGTCCACGGGAGCAGAGTGGAAGAATCTTGATATCATTTGGTTCCACCTTTGCTACGAGTCTTTGGATAAACACCAACTCTGCAAGTCTAGATAAAAGAAATCAAATGTGAGCAAAGTCTTAAAAGAGTTTAGTTTTTACCAATGGCAGCAATCATAAATGAATCTTTCAGCACGTACACAATGTTGACATTTTTTGTTTTATTTTGATAAACAATCATAAATTAATCTTTCAGCACGTACACAATGTTGACATTTTTAGTTTTATTTTGATAAACAATCATAAATTAATCTTTCAGCACGTACACAATGTTGACATCTATAGTTTTATTTTGATAAACAATCATAAATGAATCTTTCAGCACGTACACAATGTTGACATTTTTAGTTTTATTTTGATAAACAATCATAAATGAATCTTTCAGCATGTACACAATGTTGACATTTTTAGTTTTATTTTGATAAACAATCATAAATTAATCTTTCAGCACGTACACAATGTTGACATTTTTAGTTTTATTTTGATAAACAATCATAAATTAATCTTTCAGCATGTACACAATGTTGACATTTTTAGTTTTATTTTGATAAACAATCATAAATGAATCTTTCAGCACGTACACAATGTTGACATTTTTAGTTTTATTTTGATAAACAATCATAAATTAATCTTTCAGCATGTACACAATGTTGACATTTTTAGTTTTATTTTGATAAACAATCATAAATTAATCTTTCAGCACGTACACAATGTTGACATCTATAGTTTTATTTTGATAAACAATCATAAATGAATCTTTCAGCACGTACACAATGTTGACATCTATAGTTTTATTTTGATAAACAATCATAAATGAATCTTTCAGCACGTACACAATGCTAGCCAGCTAGGGAAATAAAAGCTAATACAATTATTCAAGGAACTTAGGATGTGGTTGCAAATATGAGCCACTAGGTGGCAGTAGTGTAGAAGATATTGAAGACTACACAGTAGTTTGAGAAGCTACTCATTAAACGGACACAGGCCAGCATGTCGCCGCATCTCTGCATTCAAATCTAAAGACAAGTTGAGTAAATATATCAAGATGTCAATCAATCAATGTCACACTCTGTCTTCTCACTCCATGTAGAGAATCCACACTGAGTCATTGAGTAAATATATCAAGATGTCCCACTCTGTCTTCTCACTCCATGTAGAGAATCCACACTGAGTCATTGAGTAAATATATCAAGATGTCCCACTCTGTCTTCTCACTCCATGTAGAGAATCCACACTGAGTCATTGAGTAAATATATCAAGATGTCACACTCTGTCTTCTCACTCCATGTAGAGAATCCACACTGAGTCATTGAGTAAATATATCAAGATGTCCCACTCTGTCTTCTCACTCCATGTAGAGAATCCACACTGAGTCATTGAGTAAATATATCAAGATGTCACACTCTGTCTTCTCACTCCATGTAGAGAATCCACACTGAGTCCTTGAGTAAATATATCAAGATGTCCCACTCGACTACGGACTGGGAGTCGAACAGCAGCACAGGTGTGGTTGATACTGTTTCGTGATCGGCTGTTAGCGTGTCCCCCACTGACACTTCCTGTTTCCTGTTTGCTGGGTTCCTAAAGTACTTCACCAAACAACTCTTGCGTCATCATTTCTGTGATTGTCCGACCAAAACACTTGAGTGTATTTTGAATATTTTCTGAAAGACGGGTGTGTGCTTTCAGCGGCCGGCCCTACGAACAAACAGACAGCAGGACGCCAAGTTCTCAGTCCAACTGTCAGTCATAGGAGCACCAAGAAGCTGAGCCAATCAAGTCCAACATCTTTGTTTTCGGAAAGCTTCTTCCAGGTCAGTTGGAAAAGCCTGCAATGTTGGACTTTGGATTCCTTGCCTGGGATCTGGGACACAAGGGAGACTTGGAGGGTTACAAGGTAGTCCTGGTTTCCAGAAGTCCCCTTGGAGGAGAGCAAACATGGCTGAGCCAGCATGCACTTCCTGAGTGTGCTGGTCACATGACAGGATGACAAGCCCCTCCCTCAGCCCATTGTGCTGGTCACATGACAGGATGACAAGCCCCTCCCTCAGCCCATTGTGCTGGTCACATGACAGGATGACAAGCCCCTCCCTCAGCCCATTGTGCTGGTCACATGACAGGATGACAAGCCCCTCCCTCAGCCCATTGTGCTGGTCACATGACAGGATGACAAGCCCCTCCCTCAGCCCATTGTGCTGGTCACATGACAGGATGACAAGCCCCTCCCTCAGCCCATTGTGCTGGTCACATGACAGGATGACAAGCCCCTCCCTCAGCCCATTGTGCTGGTCACATGACAGGATGACAAGCCCCTCCCTCAGCCCATTGTGCTGGTCACATGACAGGATGACAAGCCCCTCCCTCAGCCCATAGTGCTGGTCACATGACAGGATGACAAGCCCCTCCCTCAGCCCATTGTGCTGGTCACATGACAGCATGACAAGCCCCTCCCTCAGCCCATTGTGCTGGTCACATGACAGGATGACAAGCCCCTCCCTCAGCCCATTGTGCTGGTCACATGACAGGATGACAAGCCCCTCCCTCAGCCCATTGTGCTGGTCACATGACAGGATGACAAGCCCCTCCCTCAGCCCATTGTGTTGGTCACATGACAGCATGACAAGCCCCTCCCTCAGCCCATTGTGCTGGTCACATGACAGGATGACAAGCCCCTCCCTCAGCCCATTGTGCTGGTCACATGACAGGATGACAAGCCCCTCCCTCAGCCCATTGTGCTGGTCACATGACAGGATGACAAGCCCCTCCCTCAGCCCATTGTGCTGGTCACATGACAGGATGACAAGCCCCTCCCTCAGCCCATTGTGCTGGTCACATGACAGGATGACAAGCCCCGCCCTCAGCCCATTGTGCTGGTCACATGACAGGATGACAAGCCCCGCCCTCAGCCCATTGTGCTGGTCACATGACAGGATGACAAGCCCCTCCCTCAGCCCATTGTGCTGGTCACATGACAGGATGACAAGCCCCTCCCTCAGCCATTGTGCTGGTCACATGACAGGATGACAAGCCCCTCCCTCAGCCCATTGTGCTGGTCACATGACAGGATGACAAGCCCCTCCCTCAGCCATTGTGCTGGTCACATGACAGGATGACAAGCCCCTCCCTCAGCCCATTGTGCTGGTCACATGACAGGATGACAAGCCCCTCCCTCAGCCCATTGTGCTGGTCACATGACAGGATGACAAGCCCCTCCCACAGCCCATTGTGCTGTGCAGATAAATCCACTTTGACAAGCCTGCTAATTGGACAAAACCCGCCTGGAGGCTCCTCCCTCAACGCTCACATTCCATCTGCTTCCTGGCACGGAGAAGAAAGGCGGGGGTCTGAATATTTATCACTTTTACGTTCTTCAGCTTCTCCAAAGAGCACAAAGCCCCCCTGGCGCCCCCCTTTAGATAAACACATGCGGTGTCAAGTGTGAGGAGTGGCGGGGGATTCAAGCGGCCCACAATGCAGCGCTGCATAGCTGCCGTGCGGGGGGCCGGTTGCCCCGGGCGACGCTAACAGGCAGAACGCACCTTAATAGAGTGGAGGGTCATTGTAAAGCAGTGAGCCGGCACCCGGACAAAGACCCCCCCGGACCCCACGAGAAAAGGAGACGCTGCTCTGAAGAGCCGAGGAAGAGCTGATGGGTCCTCGCTCAATGGGGGGGGGGGGGGGGGGGGGGGGGCTGCATGACCAAGTGGTTGGAAACTTTTGAGATTGATGGCTAAAAGGCAGGGGGGGGGCATATTTTTACATTTATCCACCCGCTGCTAACAAACTATTGTTGATAACTGTCAGCATTATTGTCAGCCATTATATTAATAATAATAGTAATAATAATAACTACTATATTGATAAACCATGTGACTGTCAGCATTATTGTCAGCCATAATATTGATAATAATAATAACTACTATATTAATAAACCATGTGACTGTCAGCATTATTGTCAGCCATTATATTAATAATAATAATAATAATAATAACTACTATATTGATAAACCATGTGACTGTCAGCATTATTGTTTGTCACAATAATAATAATAATAAAAATAATAATAATAACTACTATATTGATAAACCATGTGACTGTCAGCATTATTGTCAGCCATAATATTGATAATAATAATAACTACTATATTAATAAACCATGTGATTGACAGCATTATTGTCAATCACAATAATAATAATAATAATAATAATAACAACTATATTAATAAACCATGTGATTGTCAGCATTATTGTCAGCCATAATAATAATAATAATTACTATATTGATAAATCGCCCTGTGATGAGGTAGCGACTTGTCCAGGGTGTACGCCACCTTCCGCCTGCATGCATCTGAGATCTGCTCCAGCGACCCTCCGCAACCCCAAAAAAGGGACAAGGAGTAGAAAATGGATGGATGGACATTGATAAACCGTGTTATTGTCACAGCCATATTAATGATAATAATAATAATAATAATAATAACTACTATATTAATAAACCATGTTAATGTCAACATTATTGTCACAGCCATACTAATAATAATAACTACTATATTGCATCTTTGCAAGTCAAGTGTAGTCTTTGAAATGCCAAGTTCAAGCCTCAAATAGTCGGTTTGTTGGCAAAATGTTGCATTTGAATAGAAATCAGCAGCAAAAGCTACAAGGAGGTCTGGGAGACCCTCAGATATACAGAAACAGAATGATGACGTTATTGTGACCAAAACTATGCTGGTATTGTTGAAAGTTCCATCCATCCATCTTCTTCTGCTTATCTGAGGTGGGGTGGCGGGGGCAGCAGCCTAAGCAGGGAAGCCCAGACTTCCTTCTCCCCAGCCACTCGGTCCAACTCTTCCCGGGGGATCCCGAGGCCTTCCCAGACCAGCCGGGAGACATAGTCTTCCCAACGTGTCCTGGGTCTTCTCCGTGGCCTCCTACCGGTCGGACGTGCCCCAAACACCTGGGTGGCATCCTGAGCAGATGCCCCAACCACCTCACCTGGCTCCTCTCCATGTGGAGCTTTTAACCATTTTGAAATCACTCAAAGAAATACTTGGAAATAAATATTTCAATGCCTTCAAAAGAGCCTTATTATTTGTACCTGTGGGTTTAAATACGCTGATCAGTTTTTTTAACAAATGCAAACCAGGTGATCACATTGGGTTTATGACACACAAGTTTACTTCCTGTTGAACACACCTGTGTCCGTGACGCTGTGGATTTACTTTTCTGCAAACTCAACACGTTCTTTGACTTTTATTTACCTTGGGCTAGGACTCTGCCTGATGCGCAAAGACCTTAATGTCTCTTGTTTTCACCTTAGCATGTAAGCCTGCTAGCAAGTCCATCATTTGATCAAGGTGTGCTCATCATTTGATCAAGGTGTGCTCATCAATCACCTTTCATCAATCTAACCATCGGGAGTTTTACAGCACTTCGCATTATTAGCCTTTCATTCATTGATTTGTGGAACGTTGGCCCCGGACTAACAACTTGTGGAACGTTGGCCCCGGACTAACAACTTGTGGAACATTGGCCCCGGACTAACAACTTGTGGAACATTGGCCCCGGACTAACAACTTGTGCAACATTGGCCCCGGACTAACAACTTGTGCAACATTGGCCCCGGACTAACAACTTGTGGAACGTTGGCCCCGGACTAACAACTTGTGGAACATTGGCCCCGGACTAACAACTTGTGGAACATTGGCCCCGGACTAACAACTTGTGGAACATTGGCCCCGGACTAACAACTTGTGCAACATTGGCCCCGGACTAACAACTTGTGGAACATTGGCCCCGGAGTAACAACTTGTGGAACATTGGCCCCGGACTAACAACTTGTGCAACATTGGCCCCGGACTAACAACTTGTGCAACATTGGCCCCGGACTAACAACTTGTGCAACATTGGCCCCGGACTAACAACTTGTGGAACATTGGCCCCGGACTAACAACTTGTGGAACATTGGCCCCGGACTAACAACTTGTGGAACATTGGCCCCGGACTAACAACTTGTGGAACATTGGCCCCGGACTAACAACTTGTGGAACATTGGCCCTGGACTAACAACTTGTGCAACATTGGCCCCGGACTAACAACTTGTGGAACATTGGCCCCGGACTAACAACTTGTGCAACATTGGCCCCGGACTAACAACTTGTGCAACATTGGCCCCGGACTAACAACTTGTGCAACATTGGCCCCGGACTAACAACTTGTGGAACATTGGCCCCGGACTAACAACTTGTGGAACATTGGCCCCGGACTAACAACTTGTGGAACATTGGCCCCGGACTAACAACTTGTGGAACGTTGGCCCCGGACTAACAACTTGTGCAACGTTGGCCCCGGACTAACAACTTGTGGAACATTGGCCCCGGACTAACAACTTGTGGAACATTGGCCCCGGACTAACAACTTGTGGAACATTGGCCCCGGACTAACAACTTGTGGAACATTGGCCCCGGACTAACAACTTGTGGAACATTGGCCCCGGACTAACAACTTGTGGAACATTGGCCCCGGACTAACAACTTGTGCAACATTGGCCCCGGACTAACAACTTGTGGAACATTGGCCCCGGACTAACAACTTGTGCAACATTGGCCCCGGACTAACAACTTGTGCAACATTGGCCCTGGACTAACAACTTGTGGAACATTGGCCCCGGACTAACAACTTGTGGAACATTGGCCCCGGACTAACAACTTGTGGAACATTGGCCCCGGACTAACAACTTGTGCAACATTGGCCCTGGACTAACAACTTGTGCAACATTGGCCCCGGACTAACAACTTGTGGAACATTGGCCCCGGACTAACAACTTGTGGAACATTGGCCCCGGACTAACAACTTGTGGAACATTGGCCCCGGACTAACAACTTGTGGAACATTGGCCCCGGACTAACAACTTGTGCAACATTGGCCCCGGACTAACAACTTGTGGAACATTGGCCCCGGACTAACAACTTGTGCAACATTGGCCCCGGACTAACAACTTGTGCAACATTGGCCCTGGACTAACAACTTGTGGAACATTGGCCCCGGACTAACAACTTGTGGAACATTGGCCCCGGACTAACAACTTGTGGAACATTGGCCCCGGACTAACAACTTGTGCAACATTGGCCCCGGACTAACAACTTGTGGAACATTGGCCCCGGACTAACAACTTGTGCAACATTGGCCCCGGACTAACAACTTGTGCAACATTGGCCCCGGACTAACAACTTGTGGAACATTGGCCCCGGACTAACAACTTGTGCAACATTGGCCCCGGACTAACAACTTGTGCAACATTGGCCCTGGACTAACAACTTGTGGAACATTGGCCCCGGACTAACAACTTGTGCAACATTGGCCCCGGACTAACAACTTGTGCAACATTGGCCCTGGACTAACAACTTGTGGAACATTGGCCCCGGACTAACAACTTGTGCAACATTGGCCCCGGACTAACAACTTGTGCAACATTGGCCCTGGACTAACAACTTGTGGAACGTTGGCCCTGGACTAACAACTTGTGGAACATTGGCCCCGGACTAACAACTTGTGGAACATTGGCCCCGGACTAACAACTTGTGGAACATTGGCCCCGGACTAACAACTTGTGCAACATTGGCCCTGGACTAACAACTTGTGCAACATTGGCCCCGGACTAACAACTTGTGGAACATTGGCCCCGGACTAACAACTTGTGGAACATTGGCCCCGGACTAACAACTTGTGGAACATTGGCCCCGGACTAACAACTTGTGCAACATTGGCCCCGGACTAACAACTTGTGGAACATTGGCCCCGGACTAACAACTTGTGGAACATTGGCCCCGGACTAACAACTTGTGGAACATTGGCCCCGGACTAACAACTTGTGCAACATTGGCCCCGGACTAACAACTTGTGGAACATTGGCCCCGGACTAACAACTTGTGGAACATTGGCCCCGGACTAACAACTTGTGGAACATTGGCCCCGGACTAACAACTTGTGCAACATTGGCCCCGGACTAACAACTTGTGGAACATTGGCCCCGGACTAACAACTTGTGCAACATTGGCCCCGGACTAACAACTTGTGCAACATTGGCCCCGGACTAACAACTTGTGGAACATTGGCCCCGGACTAACAACTTGTGCAACATTGGCCCCGGACTAACAACTTGTGCAACATTGGCCCTGGACTAACAACTTGTGGAACATTGGCCCCGGACTAACAACTTGTGCAACATTGGCCCTGGACTAACAACTTGTGGAACATTGGCCCCGGACTAACAACTTGTGCAACATTGGCCCCGGACTAACAACTTGTGCAACATTGGCCCTGGACTAACAACTTGTGGAACGTTGGCCCTGGACTAACAACTTGTGGAACATTGGCCCCGGACTAACAACTTGTGGAACATTGGCCCCGGACTAACAACTTGTGGAACATTGGCCCCGGACTAACAACTTGTGCAACATTGGCCCCGGACTAACAACTTGTGGAACATTGGCCCCGGACTAACAACTTGTGCAACATTGGCCCCGGACTAACAACTTGTGCAACATTGGCCCCGGACTAACAACTTGTGGAACATTGGCCCCGGACTAACAACTTGTGGAACATTGGCCCCGGACTAACAACTTGTGGAACATTGGCCCTGGACTAACAACTTGTGCAACATTGGCCCCGGACTAACAACTTGTGGAACATTGGCCCCGGACTAACAACTTGTGGAACATTGGCCCCGGACTAACAACTTGTGGAACATTGGCCCCGGACTAACAACTTGTGCAACATTGGCCCCGGACTAACAACTTGTGGAACATTGGCCCGGACTAACAACTTGTGGAACATTGGCCCCGGACTAACAACTTGTGGAACATTGGCCCTGGACTAACAACTTGTGCAACATTGGCCCCGGACTAACAACTTGTGGAACATTGGCCCCGGACTAACAACTTGTGGAACATTGGCCCCGGACTAACAACTTGTGGAACATTGGCCCGGACTAACAACTTGTTGGAACATTGCCCCGGACTAACAACTTGTGGAACATTGGCCCTGGACTAACAACTTGTGCAACATTGGCCCCGGACTAACAACTTGTGCAACATTGGCCCTGGACTAACAACTTGTGCAACATTGGCCCTGGACTAACAACTTGTGGAACATTGGCCCTGGACTAACAACTTGTGGAACATTGGCCCCGGACTAACAACTTGTGCAACATTGGCCCTGGACTAACAACTTGTGCAACATTGGCCCTGGACTAACAACTTGTGGAACGTTGGCCCTGGACTAACAACTTGTGGAACATTGGCCCCGGACTAACAACTTGTGGAACATTGGCCCCGGACTAACAACTTGTGCAACATTGGCCCCGGACTAACAACTTGTGGAACATTGGCCCCGGACTAACAACTTGTGGAACATTGGCCCCGGACTAACAACTTGTGGAACATTGGCCCTGGACTAACAACTTGTGCAACATTGGCCCCGGACTAACAACTTGTGGAACATTGGCCCCGGACTAACAACTTGTGGAACATTGGCCCCGGACTAACAACTTGTGGAACATTGGCCCCGGACTAACAACTTGTGCAACATTGGCCCCGGACTAACAACTTGTGGAACATTGGCCCCGGACTAACAACTTGTGGAACATTGGCCCCGGACTAACAACTTGTGGAACATTGGCCCTGGACTAACAACTTGTGGAACATTGGCCCCGGACTAACAACTTGTGGAACATTGGCCCCGGACTAACAACTTGTGCAACATTGGCCCCGGACTAACAACTTGTGGAACATTGGCCCCGGACTAACAACTTGTGGAACATTGGCCCCGGACTAACAACTTGTGGAACATTGGCCCTGGACTAACAACTTGTGCAACATTGGCCCCGGACTAACAACTTGTGGAACATTGGCCCCGGACTAACAACTTGTGGAACATTGGCCCCGGACTAACAACTTGTGGAACATTGGCCCCGGACTAACAACTTGTGGAACATTGGCCCCGGACTAACAACTTGTGGAACATTGGCCCTGGACTAACAACCGACACCTGGAACAAGACAAGAATCCACAAAGTCAGTGCAGTCATGTAATAATGTAGCCAAGTCAAGTCAAAACCTGAATGTAATAATAATAATAATAATAATAGTAATAATAATAATGATAATAATAATAATAATAATAATAATGATAATAATAATAATAATAATGATAATAATAATAATAATAATGATAATAATAATAATAATAATAATAATAATAATAGTTTCAGTTGAAATGTGTATTTCCTGAAATGAAGTAGTTGAGAGCAGCAGAAGAAGAAGTAAGATGACAAAAGTCTGCTTCTCCTGCCATCAAATCAGACACAAGAAGTCATCTAAGCATCGCTAACAAGACCCCCCCTCACCCCTCCTCACCCCCCCTCACCCCCCCCTCACCCCCCTCACCCCTCACCCCCCCTCACCCCTCACCCCTCACCCCCCCTCATCCCTCACCCCTCACCCCTCACCCCCCCTCACCCCTCACCCCCCCAGCAGCCATCTTTCAAAGTATTAACACTCGTCCAAATCCTCCCGACTTTCCCTAACGAGCTCCAGAGCGTCTTTGGGGATTAACGAGGGAGATCCCCAATTGTAAGGGGGGGGGGGGTTCAAATCAATTAGGCGGCGGCTAATTAGCATGAATTGCGATAAGAATGAAGCGCGGGGCCATGGGAAAGGAAGGCTGGCACCTTTCAAGAGCAGGTGTTAGCCAATCAGGAGGGAGGGCGGGACAAACAAAAGCAGGTGTTAGCCAATCAGGAGGGAGGGCGGGACAAACAAAAGCAGGTGTTAGCCAATCAGGAGGGAGGGCGGGACAAACAAAAGCAGGTGTTAGCCAATCAGGAGGGAGGGCGGGACAAACAAGAGCAGGTGTTAGCCAATCAGGAGGGAGGGCGGGACAAACAAGAGCAGGTGTTAGCCAATCAGGAGGGAGGGCGGGACAAACAAGAGCAGGTGTTAGCCAATCAGGAGGGAGGGCGGGACAAACAAGAGCAGGTGTTAGCCAATCAGGAGGGAGGGCGGGACAAACAAGAGCAGGTGTTAGCCAATCAGGAGGGAGGGCGGGACAAACAAGGGGCTGAAAGACAACCATGGAGAGAAGATGGAGCTTTACTGACAGCCGTCATTAATAGTCCAGAATGAAGTCATTTGAAGATGAATGAGTAAGACAGATAGTCACTTCTTTTTCAACATGACTTTGATGTGTGCTAATGTTGTGTTTATTGATCATCAAACACCTCACCTTATTAGGTGTGTCGAAACTCAATGTTGTATGTCTGCTAATTGATTCATTGATCATCAAACACCTTATTAGGTGTGTCCAAGAGGAACGTCAACTTCTTATTCCTAAACATTGAACATCTGGGAAGGCAGGTCAACATGTGACATTTGTCTACATCACAATAACTCATCTACTCCATTTTACACACTTTATGCTTTTAATACATTGGAAGCTTTCTTCCGGAAATATTGTCAGCATTTCAATAAAAACAATTGTGGGCTCCTTCACGTAGATTATAGTTCAGACATTTTTCAAGATGACTGACGTTTCATCTGGAACAGTATCAGTCAGGTCACAAGATAGTCCACAAAAATAACAACCTTCATCTGGAACAGTAGCAGTCAGGTCACAAGATAGTCCACAACAATAACAACCTTCATCTGGAACAGTATCAGTCAGGTCACAAGATAGTCCACAACAATAACAACCTTCATCTGGAACAGTATCAGTCAGGTCACAAGATAGTCCACAACAATAACAACCTTCATCTGGAACAGTAGCAGTCAGGTCACAAGATAGTCCACAACAATAACAACCTTCATCTGGAACAGTATCAGTCAGGTCACAAGATAGTCCACAACAACATTCATCTGGTACAGTAGCAGTCAGGTCACAAGATAGTCCACAACAATAACAACCTTCATCTGGAACAGTATCAGTCAGGTCACAAGATAGTCCACAACAATAACAACCTTCATCTGGAACAGTATCAGTCAGGTCACAAGATAGTCCACAACAATAACAACCTTAATCTGGAACAGTATCAGTCAGGTCACAAGATAGTCCACAACAATAACAACCTTAATCTGGAACAGTATCAGTCAGGTCACAAGATAGTCCACAACAATAACAACCTTCATCTGGCACAGTATCAGTCTATGAACAATATAGTCCACAACAATAACAACCTTCATCTGGAACAGTATCAGTCAGGTCACAAGATAGTCCACAACAATAACAACCTTCATCTGGAACAGTATCAGTCTATGAACAAGATAGTCCACAACAATAACAACCTTCATCTGGCACAGTATCAGTCTATGAACAATATAGTCCACAACAATAACAACCTTCATCTGGAACAGTATCAGTCAGGTCACAAGATAGTCCACAACAATAACAACCTTCATCTGGCACAGTATCAGTCTATGAACAATATAGTCCACAACAATAACAACCTTCATCTGGAACAGTATCAGTCAGGTCACAAGATAGTCCACAACAATAACAACCTTCATCTGGAACAGTATCAGTCTATGAACAATGCAGTCCACAACAATAACAACCTTCATCTGGAACAGTATCAGTCAGGTCACAAGATAGTCCACAACAATAACAACCTTCATCTGGCACAGTATCAGTCAGGTCACAAGATAGTCCACAACAATAACAACCTTCATCTGGAACAGTATCAGTCAGGTCACAAGATAGTCCACAACAATAACAACCTTCATCTGGAACAGTATCAGTCAGGTCACAAGATAGTCCACAACAATAACAACCTTCATCTGGCACAGTATCAGTCTATGAACAATATAGTCCACAACAATAACAACCTTCATCTGGAACAGTATCAGTCTATGAACAATGCAGTCCACAACAATAACAACCTTCATCTGGAACAGTATCAGTCAGGTCACAAGATAGTCCACAACAATAACAACCTTCATCTGGAACAGTATCAGTCAGGTCACAAGATAGTCCACAACAATAACAACCTTCATCTGGAACAGTATCAGTCAGGTCACAAGATAGTCCACAACAATAACAACCTTCATCTGGAACAGTATCAGTCTATGAACAATAAAGTCCACAACAATAACAACCTTCATCTGGAACAGTATCAGTCAGGTCACAAGATAGTCCACAACAATAACAACCTTCATCTGGAACAGTATCAGTCAGGTCACAAGATAGTCCACAACAACAGCAACCTTCATCTGGTACAGTATCAGTCAGGTCACAAGATAGTCCACAACAATAACAACCTTCATCTGGAACAGTATCAGTCAGGTCACAAGATAGTCCACAACAATAACAACCTTCATCTGGAACAGTATCAGTCTATGAACAATGCAGTCCACAACAATAACAACCTTCATCTGGAACAGTATCAGTCAGGTCACAAGATAGTCCACAACAATAACTACCTTCATCTGGAACAGTATCAGTCTGTGAACACTATAGTCCACAACAATAACAACCTTCATCTGGAACAGTAGCAGTCTATGAACAATACAGTCCACAACAATAACAACCTTCATCTGGAACAGTATCAGTCTATGAACAATACAGTCCACAACAATAACAACCTTCATCTGGAACAGTATCAGTCTATGAACACGATAGTCCACAACAATAACAACCTTCATCTGGAACAGTATCAGTCTATGAACAATGCAGTCCACAACAATAACAACCTTCATCTGGAACAGTATCAGTCTATGAACAATGCAGTCCACAACAATAACAACCTTCATCTGGAACAGTATCAGTCAGGTCACAAGATAGTCCACAACAAGAACTACCTTCATCTGGAACAGTATCAGTCAGGTCACAAGATAGTCCACAACAATAACAACCTTCATCTGGAACAGTATCAGTCTATGAACAATGCAGTCCACAACAATAACAACCTTCATCTGGAACAGTATCAGTCTATGAACAATGCAGTCCACAAAAATAACAACCTTCATCTGGAACAGTATCAGTCAGGTCACAAGATAGTCCACAACAAGAACTACCTTCATCTGGAACAGTATCAGTCTGTGAACAATACAGTCCACAACAATAACAACCTTCATCTGGAACAGTATCAGTCTATGAACAATGCAGTCCACAACAATAACAACCTTCATCTGGAACAGTATCAGTCAGGTCACAAGATAGTCCACAACAATAACAACCTTCATCTGGAACAGTATCAGTCAGGTCACAAGATAGTCCACAACAATAACTACCTTCATCTGGAACAGTATCAGTCTGTGAACACTATAGTCCACAACAATAACAACCTTCATCTGGAACAGTATCAGTCTGTGAACAATACAGTCCACAACAATAACAACCTTCATCTGGAACAGTATCAGTCTATGAACAATGCAGTCCACAACAATAACAACCTTCATCTGGAACAGTATCAGTCTATGAACAATACAGTCCACAACAATAACAACCTTCATCTGGAACAGTATCAGTCTGTGAACAATACAGTCCACAACAATAACAACCTTCATCTGGAACAGTATCAGTCTATGAACAATGCAGTCCACAACAATAACAACCTTCATCTGGAACAGTATCAGTCTATGAACAATACAGTCCACAACAATAACAACCTTCATCTGGAACAGTATCAGTCAGGTCACAAGATAGTCCACAACAATAACTACCTTCATCTGGAACAGTATCAGTCTGTGAACACTATAGTCCACAACAATAACAACCTTCATCTGGAACAGTATCAGTCTATGAACAATACAGTCCACAACAATAACAACCTTCATCTGGAACAGTATCAGTCTATGAACACTATAGTCCACAACAATAACAACCTTCATCTGGAACAGTATCAGTCAGGTCACAAGATAGTCCACAACAATAACAACCTTCATCTGGAACAGTATCAGTCAGGTCACAAGATAGTCCACAACAATAACAACCTTCATCTGGAACAGTATCAGTCAGGTCACAAGATAGTCCACAACAATAACAACCTTCATCTGGAACAGTATCAGTCAGGTCACAAGATAGTCCACAACAATAACTACCTTCATCTGGAACAGTATCAGTCTGTGAACACTATAGTCCACAACAATAACAACCTTCATCTGGAACAGTATCAGTCTATGAACACTATAGTCCACAACAATAACAACCTTCATCTGGAACAGTATCAGTCAGGTCACAATACAGTCCACAACAATAACAACCTTCATCTGGAACAGTATAAGTCAGGTCACAATATAGTCCACAACAATAACAAACGACATCTGGAACAGTAGCAGTCAGGTCACAAGATAGTCCACAACAATAACAAACGACATCTGGAACAGTATCAGTCTATGAACAATGCAGTCCACAACAATAACAACCTTCATCTGGAACAGTATCAGTCTGTGAACACTATAGTCCACAACAATAACAACCTTCATCTGGAACAGTATCAGTCAGGTCACAAAATAGTCCACAACAATAACAACCTTCATCTGGAACAGTATCAGTCAGGTCACAAGATAGTCCACAACAATAACTACCTTCATCTGGAACAGTATCAGTCAGGTCACAAGATAGTCCACAACAATAACTACCTTCATCTGGAACAGTATCAGTCTGTGAACACTATAGTCCACAACAATAACAACCTTCATCTGGAACAGTATCAGTCAGGTCACAAGATAGTCCACAACAATAACAACCTTCATCTGGAACAGTATCAGTCTATGAACACTATAGTCCACAACAATAACAACCTTCATCTGGAACAGTATCAGTCAGGTCACAATATAGTCCACAACAATAACAAACGACATCTGGAACAGTAGCAGTCAGGTCACAAGATAGTCCACAACAATAACAAACGACATCTGGAACAGTAGCAGTCAGGTCACAAGATAGTCCACAACAATAACAAACGACATCTGGAACAGTATCAGTCTATGAACAATGCAGTCCACAACAATAACAACCTTCATCTGGAACAGTATCAGTCTGTGAACACTATAGTCCACAACAATAACAACCTTCATCTGGAACAGTATCAGTCAGGTCACAAGATAGTCCACAACAATAAAAACCTTAATCTGGAACAGTATCAGTCAGGTCACAAGATAGTCCACAACAATAACTACCTTCATCTGGAACAGTATCAGTCTGTGAACACTATAGTCCACAACAATAACAACCTTCATCTGGAACAGTATCAGTCAGGTCACAAGATAGTCCACAACAATAACTACCTTCATCTGGAACAGTATCAGTCAGGTCACAAGATAGTCCACAACAATAACTACCTTCATCTGGAACAGTATCAGTCTGTGAACACTATAGTCCACAACAATAACAACCTTCATCTGGAACAGTATCAGTCAGGTCACAAGATAGTCCACAACAATAACAACCTTCATCTGGAACAGTATCAGTCTATGAACACTATAGTCCACAACAATAACAACCTTCATCTGGAACAGTATCAGTCAGGTCACAATATAGTCCACAACAATAACAACCTTCATCTGGAACAGTATCAGTCAGGTCACAAGATAGTCCACAACAATAACTACCTTCATCTGGAACAGTATCAGTCAGGTCACAAGATAGTCCACAACAATAACTACCTTCATCTGGAACAGTATCAGTCTGTGAACACTATAGTCCACAACAATAACAACCTTCATCTGGAACAGTATCAGTCAGGTCACAAGATAGTCCACAACAATAACAACCTTCATCTGGAACAGTATCAGTCTATGAACACTATAGTCCACAACAATAACAACCTTCATCTGGAACAGTATCAGTCAGGTCACAAGATAGTCCACAACAATAACAACCTTCATCTGGAACAGTATCAGTCTATGAACACTATAGTCCACAACAATAACAACCTTCATCTGGAACAGTATCAGTCAGGTCACAATACAGTCCACAACAATAACAACCTTCATCTGGAACAGTATAAGTCAGGTCACAATATAGTCCACAACAATAACAAACGACATCTGGAACAGTAGCAGTCAGGTCACAAGATAGTCCACAACAATAACAAACGACATCTGGAACAGTATCAGTCTATGAACAATGCAGTCCACAACAATAACAACCTTCATCTGGAACAGTATCAGTCTGTGAACACTATAGTCCACAACAATAACAACCTTCATCTGGAACAGTATCAGTCAGGTCACAATATAGTCCACAACAATAACAACCTTCATCTGGAACAGTATCAGTCAGGTCACAAGATAGTCCACAACAATAACTACCTTCATCTGGAACAGTATCAGTCAGGTCACAAGATAGTCCACAACAATAACTACCTTCATCTGGAACAGTATCAGTCTGTGAACACTATAGTCCACAACAATAACAACCTTCATCTGGAACAGTATCAGTCAGGTCACAAGATAGTCCACAACAATAACAACCTTCATCTGGAACAGTATCAGTCAGGTCACAAGATAGTCCACAACAATAAAAACCTTAATCTGGAACAGTATCAGTCAGGTCACAAGATAGTCCACAACAATAACTACCTTCATCTGGAACAGTATCAGTCAGGTCACAAGATAGTCCACAACAATAACTACCTTCATCTGGAACAGTATCAGTCTGTGAACACTATAGTCCACAACAATAACTACCTTCATCTGGAACAGTATCAGTCAGGTCACAAGATAGTCCACAACAATAACAACCTTCATCTGGAACAGTATCAGTCTATGAACACTATAGTCCACAACAATAACAACCTTCATCTGGAACAGTATCAGTCAGGTCACAAGATAGTCCACAACAATAACAACCTTCATCTGGAACAGTATCAGTCTATGAACACTATAGTCCACAACAATAACAACCTTCATCTGGAACAGTATCAGTCAGGTCACAATATAGTCCACAACAATAACAAACGACATCTGGAACAGTAGCAGTCAGGTCACAAGATAGTCCACAACAATAACAAACGACATCTGGAACAGTAGCAGTCAGGTCACAAGATAGTCCACAACAATAACAAACGACATCTGGAACAGTATCAGTCTATGAACAATGCAGTCCACAACAATAACAACCTTCATCTGGAACAGTATCAGTCTGTGAACACTATAGTCCACAACAATAACAACCTTCATCTGGAACAGTATCAGTCAGGTCACAAGATAGTCCACAACAATAAAAACCTTAATCTGGAACAGTATCAGTCAGGTCACAAGATAGTCCACAACAATAACTACCTTCATCTGGAACAGTATCAGTCTGTGAACACTATAGTCCACAACAATAACAACCTTCATCTGGAACAGTATCAGTCAGGTCACAAGATAGTCCACAACAATAACTACCTTCATCTGGAACAGTATCAGTCAGGTCACAAGATAGTCCACAACAATAACTACCTTCATCTGGAACAGTATCAGTCTGTGAACACTATAGTCCACAACAATAACAACCTTCATCTGGAACAGTATCAGTCAGGTCACAAGATAGTCCACAACAATAACAACCTTCATCTGGAACAGTATCAGTCTATGAACACTATAGTCCACAACAATAACAACCTTCATCTGGAACAGTATCAGTCAGGTCACAATATAGTCCACAACAATAACAACCTTCATCTGGAACAGTATCAGTCAGGTCACAAGATAGTCCACAACAATAACTACCTTCATCTGGAACAGTATCAGTCAGGTCACAAGATAGTCCACAACAATAACTACCTTCATCTGGAACAGTATCAGTCTGTGAACACTATAGTCCACAACAATAACAACCTTCATCTGGAACAGTATCAGTCAGGTCACAAGATAGTCCACAACAATAACAACCTTCATCTGGAACAGTATCAGTCTATGAACACTATAGTCCACAACAATAACAACCTTCATCTGGAACAGTATCAGTCAGGTCACAAGATAGTCCACAACAATAACAACCTTCATCTGGAACAGTATCAGTCTATGAACACTATAGTCCACAACAATAACAACCTTCATCTGGAACAGTATCAGTCAGGTCACAATACAGTCCACAACAATAACAACCTTCATCTGGAACAGTATAAGTCAGGTCACAATATAGTCCACAACAATAACAAACGACATCTGGAACAGTAGCAGTCAGGTCACAAGATAGTCCACAACAATAACAAACGACATCTGGAACAGTATCAGTCTATGAACAATGCAGTCCACAACAATAACAACCTTCATCTGGAACAGTATCAGTCTGTGAACACTATAGTCCACAACAATAACAACCTTCATCTGGAACAGTATCAGTCAGGTCACAATATAGTCCACAACAATAACAACCTTCATCTGGAACAGTATCAGTCAGGTCACAAGATAGTCCACAACAATAACTACCTTCATCTGGAACAGTATCAGTCAGGTCACAAGATAGTCCACAACAATAACTACCTTCATCTGGAACAGTATCAGTCTGTGAACACTATAGTCCACAACAATAACAACCTTCATCTGGAACAGTATCAGTCAGGTCACAAGATAGTCCACAACAATAACAACCTTCATCTGGAACAGTATCAGTCAGGTCACAAGATAGTCCACAACAATAAAAACCTTAATCTGGAACAGTATCAGTCAGGTCACAAGATAGTCCACAACAATAACTACCTTCATCTGGAACAGTATCAGTCAGGTCACAAGATAGTCCACAACAATAACTACCTTCATCTGGAACAGTATCAGTCTGTGAACACTATAGTCCACAACAATAACTACCTTCATCTGGAACAGTATCAGTCAGGTCACAAGATAGTCCACAACAATAACAACCTTCATCTGGAACAGTATCAGTCTATGAACACTATAGTCCACAACAATAACAACCTTAACGTCCTCTACAACAAGTCATCTCGCCTGCCTTTACACAACGTTATCGGCGTGCCGACTGGACGCATGCATGCCGCTGCTCTTATCGTCACATGTACGAGATTGCAAGGCATACTGGGTGATACAGGTTACACTGAAGGTTGTGATATAAACAACTTTAACACTCTTACTACTATGCACCACACTGTGAACCCACACCAAACAAGAATGACAAACACATTTCGGGAGAACATCTTCACAGTAACACAACATAAACGCAACAAAACAAATACCCAGAATACTTTGCCTCCATGCCTCTTCCTGATTATATTATACACCCACGCGCCCCCAACCCCGACCACCTCAACAGACGCACGGAGAAGGGGGGGGGGGGGGGGGGGGGGGTGTATAATATAGTCAGGAACAGTCATGGATACAAATGATTCTGGGTATTTCTTGTGTTGCGTTTATGTTGTGTTACTGTGAGGATGTTCTACTGAAATGTGTTTGTCATTTTTGTTTGGTATGGGTTCACAGTGTGGCGCATATTAGCAAGAGTGTTAAAGTTGTTTATATCACAACCTTCAGTGTAACCTGTATCACCCAGTATGCCTTGCAGTCTCGTACGTGTATCTGTGGAAGTCACATACAACATGTTGTGCAAGGCCTCAAAGGCAATGGCTTCATAGCACACCTGTATTATTGTCACCTGGGTGACCACCAGCAGATATTGTCACCTGGGTGACCACCAGCAGGTATTGTCACCTGGGTGACCACCAGCAGATATTGGCCAGAATGGTTGCGGCTCCCATTGTCTTCTTTATTTTGTCAAACGGGTCAAAATGGGGCTTCACGGTGGCAGAGGGGTTAGTGCGTCTGCCTCACAATACGAAGGTCCTGCAGTCCTGGGTTCAAATCCAGGCTCGGGATCTTTCTGTGTGGAGTTTGCATGTTCTCCCCGTGAATGCGTGGGTTCCCTCCGGGTACTCCGGCTTCCTCCCACTTCCAAAGACATGCACCTGGGGATAGGCCCCTCCCACTTCCAAAGACATGCACCTGGGGATAGGCCCCTCCCACCTCCAAAGACATGCACCTGGGCATAGGCCCCTCCCACTTCCAAAGACATCCACCTGGGGATAGGCCCCTCCCACTTCCAAAGACATCCACCTGGGGTAGGCCCCTCCCACTTCCAAAGACATCCACCTGGGGATAGGCCCCTCCCACCTCCAAAGACATGCACCTGGGCATAGGCCCCTCCCACCTCCAAAGACATGCACCTGGGGATAGGCCCCTCCCACTTCCAAAGACATGCACCTGGGCATAGGCCCCTCCCACCTCCAAAGACATGCACCTGGGGATAGGCCCCTCCCACTTCCAAAGACATGCACCTGGGGATAGGCCCCTCCCACTTCCAAAGACATGCACCTGGGGATAGGCCCCTCCCACTTCCAAAGACATCAACCTGGGGATAGGCCCCTCCCACTTCCAAAAACATGCACCGGGGGATAGGCCCCTCCCACTTCCAAAGACATGCACCTGGGGATAGGCCCCTCCCACTTCCAAAGACATGCACCTGGGGATAGGTTGATTGGCAACACTAAATGCTCCCTAGTGTGTGAATGTTGTCTGTCTATCTGTGTTGGCCCTGCGATGAGGTGGCGACTTGTCCAGGGTGTACCCTGCCTTCCGCCCGATTGTAGCTGAGATAGGCGCCAGCGCCCCCCACGACCCCGAAAGGGAATAAGCGGTAGAAAATGGATGGAAATGGATGGGTCAAAATGTCTCTTTGAGTGGTTTAGGTTGCTGACCCCTGATCTATGACATCATACATATGAACAATACACAACAATCATAATACTTGTATAAACAATCTGACATCATATATATGACAAATACACAACATCATGTGTATAAATAATCTATGTGGTGATATCCTTTACACACTGATGTGGCTTTTTGCTTACCGCCTATGGGATGCAAGTGCGTGAAATCATGTCTTACGTGAATTAATTTCTCCACATTCGCTGAACCTTTTGATGATATTATGACTGTAGATGGTGAAATCCCTAAATTATTGCTGTGTGTGTGTGTATATATATATATATGTATATATATATATATATTAGTGAATGTGAGTGTGAATGTTGTCTGTCTATCTGTGTTGGCCCTGCGATGAGGTGGCGACTTGTCCAGGGTGTACCCTGCCTTCCGCCCGATTGTAGCTGAGATAGGCGCCAGCGCCCCCCGCCACCACGAAAGGGAATTAGCGGTAGAAAATGGATGGATGGATATATATATATATATATATATATATATATATATATATACATATATATATGAGGGCTGGTGATATGGCATTTTATTGATATCTGGATATTTTTAGGCCATATTGCGATATATATATAAATAAATAAATAAATAAATGGGTTGTACTTGTATAGCACTTTTCTACCTTCAAGGTACTCAAAGCGCTTTGACACTACTTCCACATTTACACACTGATGGAGGGAGCTGCCATGCAAGGCGCCAACCAGCACCCATCAGGAGCAAGGGTGAAGTGTCTTGCTCAGGACACAACGGACGTGACGAGGTTGGTACTAGGTGGGGATTGAACCAGGGACCCTCGGGTAGCGCACGGCCACTCTCCCACTGCGCCACGCCGTCCCATATGTGGATATTTATTTAATGAATACTTAGGTCTACTACACTACTGCATTTAAGTTGTCATCATGATGGTACTTAATGAATACTTAGGTCTACTACACTACTGTATTAAATGTTGTCACACTGGTGGTACTTAATGAATACTTAGGTCTACTCCACTACTGTATTTAATGTTGTCATTATGGTGGTACTTAATGAATACTTAGGTCTACTACACTACTGTATTTAATGTTGTCATTAGGGTGGTACTTAATGAATACTTAGGTCTACTACACTACTATATTTAATGTTGTGATGATGGTGGTACTTAATGAATACTTAGGTCTACTACACTACTGTATTTAATGTTGTCATTATGGTGGTACTTAATGAATACTTAGGTCTACTACACTACTGTATTTAATGTTGTCATGATGGTGGTACTTAATGAATACTTAGGTCTACTACACTACTATATTTAATGTTGTCATGATGGTGGTACTTAATGAATACTTAGGTCTACTACACTACTATATTTAATGTTGTCATTATGGTGGTACTTAATGAATACTTAGGTCTACTACACTACTATATTTAATGTTGTCATGATGGTGGTACTTAATGAATACTTAGGTCTACTACACTACTATATTTAATGTTGTCATGATGGTGGTACTTAATGAATACTTAGGTCTACTACACTACTGTATTTAATGTTGTCATGATGGTGGTACTTAATGAATACTTAGGTCTACTACACTACTGTATTTAATGATGTCATGATGGGTGGTACTTAATGCATACTTAGGTCTACTACACTACTGTATTTAATGTTGTCATGATGGTGGTACTTAATGAATACTTAGGTCTACTACACTACTGTATTTAATGTTGTCATGATGGTGGTACTTAATGCATACTTAGGTCTACTACCCTACTATATTTAATGTTGTCATGATGGTGGTACTTAATGAATACTTAGGTCTACTACACTACTGTATTTAATGTTGTCATTATGGTGGTACTTAATGCATACTTAGGTCTACTACACTACTGTATTTAATGTTGTCATGATGGTGGTACTTAATGAATACTTAGGTCTACTACACTACTGTATTTAATGATGTCATGATGGTGGTACTTAATGAATACTTAGGTCTACTACACTACTGTATTTAATGATGTCATGATGGTGGTACTTAATGAATACTTAGGTCTACTACACTACTGTATTTAATGTTGTCATGATGGTGGTACTTAATGAATACTTAGGTCTACTACACTACTATATTTAATGTTGTCATGATGGTGGTACTTAATGAATACTTAGGTCTACTACACTACTATATTTAATGTTGTCATGATGGTGGTACTTAATGAATACTTAGGTCTACTACACTACTGTATTTAATGTTGTCATGATGGTGGTACTTAATGAATACTTAGGTCTACTACAGTACTGTATTTAATGTTGTCATTATGGTGGTACTTAATGAATACTTAGGTCTACTACAGTACTGTAGTTAATGTTGTCATGATGGTGGTACTTAATGAATACTTAGGTCTACTACACTACTGTATTTAATGTTGTCATTATGGTGGTACTTAATGCATACTTAGGTCTACTAGAGTACTGTAGTAGACCTAATACTGGTACTTGTAGAGCTGCAAGCTATCCATGTTTATTTCTAAAAGTCTGAATGACTAAAAACACCAAGTCCACAGCCAGATGGAACACACGCATTCATTGGAGAGTGAAAGGAGGAAGAAGAACTAGAACCTTCCATCTGCAGAGTTCATCAACAACTAGTCACTCCGGACACCGAGGGTCCCTGAAGGTGCCAGCAATGTGCAGGCAAGTGGTGCGTTCGCTGTCGACTGGGAGAAAAGGCCGAGTGACAAAGTGGAGGTTAGTCAGAAGTTGCCCCAATGCTGGCTGCGACCCGACTGCAACACACGCTTGTCGCTCCAAAAACACAAGATGAAGGATGCAAAAACACAAGCCACGTGTCACTTTTCCCCCAAAACATTCTTGGAGCTTCCAAAGTAAGAGCATGTATGCGTCAATTCAAAGTAAGAGCATGTACGCGTCAATTCAAAGTAAGAGCATGTATGTGTCAATTCAAAGTAAGAGCATGTATGTGTCAATTCAAAGTAAGAGCATGTATGTGTCAATTCAAAGTAAGAGCATGTATGTGTCAATTCAAAGTAAGAGCATGTATGCGTCAATTCAAAGTAAGAGCATGTATGTGTCAATTCAAAGTAAGAGCATGTATGCGTCAATTCAAAGTAAGAGCATGTATGTGTCAATTCAAAGTAAGAGCATGTATGTGTCAATTCAAAGTAAGAGCATGTATGTGTCAATTCAAAGTAAGAGCATGTATGTGTCAATTCAAAGTAAGAGCATGTATGTGTCAATTCAAAGTAAGAGCATGTATGTGTCAATTCAAAGTAAGAGCATGTACGTGTCAATTCAAAGTAAGAGCATGTATGTGTCAATTCAAAGTAAGAGCATGTATGTGTCAATTCAAAGTAAGAGCATGTACGTGTCAATTCAAAGTAAGAGCATGTATGTGTCAATTCAAAGTAAGAGCATGTATGTGTCAATTCAAAGTAAGAGCATGTATGTGTCAATTCAAAGTAAGAGCATGTATGTGTCAATTCAAAGTAAGAGCATGTACGTGTCAATTCAAAGTAAGAGCATGTATGTGTCAATTCAAAGTAAGAGCATGTATGTGTCAATTCAAAGTAAGAGCATGTATGTGTCAATTCAAAGTAAGAGCATGTATGTGTCAATTCAAAGTAAGAGCATGTATGTGTCAATTCAAAGTAAGAGCATGTATGTGTCAATTCAAAGTAAGAGCATGTATGTGTCAATTCAAAGTAAGAGCATGTATGTGTCAATTCAAAGTAAGAGCATGTATGTGTCAATTCAAAGTAAGAGCATGTATGTGTCAATTCAAAGTAAGAGCATGTATGTGTCAATTCAAAGTAAGAGCATGTACGTGTCAATTCAAAGTAAGAGCATGTATGTGTCAATTCAAAGTAAGAGCATGTATGTGTCAATTCAAAGTAAGAGCATGTACGTGTCAATTCAAAGTAAGAGCATGTATGTGTCAATTCAAAGTAAGAGCATGTATGTGTCAATTCAAAGTAAGAGCATGTATGTGTCAATTCAAAGTAAGAGCATGTATGTGTCAATTCAAAGTAAGAGCATGTACGTGTCAATTCAAAGTAAGAGCATGTATGTGTCAATTCAAAGTAAGAGCATGTATGTGTCAATTCAAAGTAAGAGCATGTATGTGTCAATTCAAAGTAAGAGCATGTATGTGTCAATTCAAAGTAAGAGCATGTATGTGTCAATTCAAAGTAAGAGCATGTATGTGTCAATTCAAAGTAAGAGCATGTATGTGTCAATTCAAAGTAAGAGCATGTATGTGTCAATTCAAAGTAAGAACATGTATGTGTCAATTCAAAGTAAGAGCATGTATGTGTCAATTCAAAGTAAGAGCATGTATGTGTCAATTCAAAGTAAGAGCATGTATGTGTCAATTCAAAGTAAGAGCATGTATGTGTCAATTCAAAGTAAGAACATGTATGTGTCAATTCAAAGTAAGAGCATGTATGTGTCAATTCAAAGTAAGAGCATGTATGTGTCAATTCAAAGTAAGAGCATGTATGTGTCAATTCAAAGTAAGAGCATGTATGTGTCAATTCAAAGTAAGAACCTCGCTCGCTAACCAGACCTGGACTTGTCCGACTCAAAGTGGCGTTTCGTGCAGAATAATTGCTGTTTAGTGAAAAATAAAGGTGTTTAAGTGCATAATAGATGTAGTTATTTACAAACTAGATGTAGTCAGTAGCAGAATTGATGTAGTAAGTTGCATAGTTAGTTGCAGAATAGATGTAGTTAGTTAAATAGTCAGTTGCAGAATTGATGTAGTCAGTAGCAGAATTGATGTAGTAAGTTAGATAGTTAGTTGCAGAATAGATGTAGTTAGTTAAATAGTTAGTTGCAGAATTGATGTAGTCAGTAGCAGAATTGATGTAGTAAGTTAGATAGTTAGTTGCAGAGTAGATGTAGTTAGTTGCATAGTTAGTTGCGGAATAGATGTTGTTAGTTGCATAGTTAGTTGCGGAATAGATGTTGTTAGTTGCATAGTTAGTTGCAGAATAGATGTAGTTAGTTGCAGAATAGATGTAGTTAGTTAAATAGTTAGTTGCAGAATTGATGTAGTCAGTAGCAGAATTGATGTAGTAAGTTAGATAGTTAGTTGCAGAGTAGATGTAGTTAGTTGCATAGTTAGTTGCGGAATAGATGTTGTTAGTTGCATAGTTAGTTGCAGAATAGATGTAGTTAGTTGCAGAATAGATGTAGTTAGTTAAATAGTTAGTTGCAGAATTGATGTAGTCAGTAGCAGAATTGATGATATAAGTAGCATAGTTAGTTCCGGAATAGATGTAGTTAGTTAAATAGTTAGTTGCAGAATTGATGTAGTCAGTAGCAGAATTGATGTAGTAAGTTAGATAGTTAGTTGCAGAGTAGATGTAGTTAGTTGCATAGTTAGTTGCAGAATAGATGTAGTTAGTTGCAGAATAGATGTAGTTAGTTAAATAGTTAGTTGCAGAATTGATGTAGTCAGTAGCAGAATTGATGTAGTAAGTAGCATAGTTAGTTCCGGAATAGATGTAGTTAGTTAAATAGTTAGTTGCAGAATTGATGTAGTCAGTAGCAGAATTGATGTAGTAAGTAGCATAGTTAGTTCCGGAATAGATGTAGTTAGTTAAATAGTTAGTTGCAGAATTGATGTAGTCAGTAGCAGAATTGATGTAGTAAGTAGCATAGTTAGTTCCGGAATAGATGTAGTTAGTTAAATAGTTAGTTGCAGAATTGATGTAGTCAGTAGCAGAATTGATGTAGTAAGTTAGATAGTTAGATGCAGAGTAGATGTAGTTAGTTGCATAGTTAGTTGCGGAATAGATGTAGTTAGTTGCAGAATAGATGTCGTTAGTTGCACAGTTAATTGTAGAAGAGATGTAGTTAGTTGCAGAAGAAATGTAGTTAGTTGCATAAAAGATGTAGTTAGTTGCATAGTTAGTTGCAGAATAGATGTAAATAGTTGCATAAAAGATGTAGTTAGTTGCATAGTTAGTTGCAGAAAAGATGTAGTTAGTTGCATAGTTAGTTGCATAAAAGATGCAGTTAGTTGCATAGTTAGTAGCATAAAAGATGCAGTTAGTTGCATAGTTAGTAGCATAAAAGATGCAGTTAGTTGCATAAAAGATGCAGTTAGTTGCATAGTTAGTAGCATAAAAGATGCAGTTAGTTGCATAGTTAGTAGCATAAAAGATGCAGTTAGTTGCATAAAAGATGCAGTTAGTTGCATAGTTAGTAGCATAAAAGATGCAGTTAGTTGCATAGTTAGTTGCAGAATAGATGTAAATAGTTGCATAAAAGATGTAGTTAGTTGCATAGTTAGTTGCATAAAAGATGCAGTTAGTTGCATAGTTAGTTGCATAAAAGATGTAGTAAGTTGCATAGTTAGTTGCATAGTTAGTTGCAGAATAGATGTCGTTAGTAGCATAAAAGATGCAGTTAGTTTCATAGTTATATTGCAAAGTTATGTGCAAAGATGCCTTTAAGAAGTGGACTTTGTGCCGGGACAAGCCGCAGCGTGACAAAGTGGTGGCCGACAAAGACGGCCAAGAGCACTTGTTGCTCCTCCAAAGTCAGTCCCGAGCAGAGAAAAGAGGCAGCATGTTTCCAGAGGACATTTTGTTGCAAAAGGAGGAGTGAAACTTACCCAAAGTCTTCAAACTGCTCGTCTTTTCTTCTTCGAGCGAGGCCACTTCCGCCGCTTCTTTAGTCCTTCTCGCGAAATACACTCAACTCAACAAGTCAGAAAAGGTTTCCTTCTTTCTTGGCGTCTTGTTAGATTCCCAAAGTTGCGCTCGGTGAAAAAAACATTTTTGGATGATTGAACTCGCCAACTATTCTCCCCCACTTTGGCCACGCCTTTGACTCCTCCCACTCCTTCAGCAGGAGGAGGGACATGAACAATGCACTGTGGCCACGCCTTTGACTCCTCCCACTCCTCCAGCAGGAGGAGGGACATGAACAATGCACTGTGGCCACGCCTTTGACTCCTCCCACTCCTCCAGCAGGAGGAGGGACATGAACATTGCACTGTGGCCACGCCTTTGACTCCTCCCACTCCTCCAGCAGGAGGAGGGACATGAACAATGCACTGTGGCCACGCCTTTGACTCCTCCCACTCCTCCAGCAGGAGGAGGGACATGAACAATGCACTGTGGCCACGCCTTTGACTCCTCCCACTCCTCCAGCAGGAGGAGGGACATGAACATTGCACTGTGGCCACGCCTTTGACTCCTCCCACTCCTCCAGCAGGAGGAGGGACATGAACATTGCACTGTGGCCACGCCTTTGACTCCTCCCACTCCTCCAGCAGGAGGAGGGACATGATCAATGCACTGTGGCCACGCCTTTGACTCCTCCCACTCCTCCAGCAGGAGGAGGGACATGAACCCCGTGTTTGTTTTCTGAACAATAAATAATAACTTCATCCCCCCTTCACTCCTTGTTTATTTTCAATCATTCGAATACTTTTTATAACAGACTTGACTTCAACTTGATGCATGTATAAGAATAATATTCATAATATGAGTAATACTATCAATAATAATAATAATAATAATTGTGACCTGTAAGCAGATATCATGTGCATCAACAATATCATTCACCGCCTGGATTTGAACAATAATAACAATGATAATATTGACAATAATAGTAAAAATAATATTGATCATAATCTTAACAGTAATTATAGCGACAATAATAGTAAAATGATATTGATGATAATAATAATTATAATAATAATGATTATTATTGTTATATTGATCATAATAGTAAAAATAATATTGATAATGATTGTAAAACAATATTGATGATAATAATATTGATAATAATAGCAGAAATATTATTGATAATAATAATAATAATATTGATGATTGTAATAATAAATACTATAATAATAATTATTATTATTGAAATATTGATAATAATAGTAAAAATAATATTGATAATAAAAACAATATTGATCATGATAGTAAAACAATATTGGTGATAATAATATTGATAATAATAGCATAAATATTATTGATAATAATAATATTGATGATCGAAATAATAAATACTATAATAATAATAACACAAATTATGATAGTAAATTAATTATTGATGATAATAATAATTGTGACCGGTAAGAAGATATATCAACAATATGATTCACTGTGTGGATTTTAATAATACTAATAATAATGATAAAAATATTGATAATAATAATAATAACAATACTATTAATAATAACGGTAAAATATTCTTGATAATAATAATTGTGACCAATTCATCTGCATCAACAATATGATTCACTGCATGTATTTTAATATTAATAACATTAATATTGATAATAATAGTAAAAAATAATAATGATAACAATAATGATAATAATAAGGATGATAAGGATGATAATAATAGTACAAATAATATTGATGATAATAATAGTAATAATAATAACAATAATAATAATGTTGATAATAATAAAAATACTACTACTACTAATACAAATAATAATAATAATCCAAATTATAGTAGCTTAAGTTAAAGTTAAAGTTCAAGTAGCACTGATTGTCACACACACACACACACACACACACACACACACACACACACACACACACACTAGGTGTGGTGAAATGAGTCCTCTGCATTTGAGCCATCACCCTTGATCACCCCCTGGGAGGTGAGGGGAGCAGTGAGCAGCAGCGGTGCCGCGCCCGGGAATCATTTATGGTGATTTAACCCCCAATTCCAAGCCTTGATGCTGAGTGCCAAGCAGGGAGGTAATGGCTCCCATTTTTATAGTCTTTGGTGTGACTCTGCCGGGGTTTGAACTCACAACCTAACCACTAGGCCACTGAGTAGGTATTTATTATAGATATAATAAATGATTGATAATAATAATAATTGTGACCGGTAAGCAGATAATCATCTGCATCAACAATAGGATTCACTGTGTGGATTTTAATAATAATAATAATAATGATAATTAAAGCTGCAAGCAGCGATGGACGGGACCGCTTAGGCTGCTGCCCCCGCGACCCAAGCGTTAGAAGATGGATGGATGGATTATTACACAGAGAAAAGTTGTTTTATACATCAGACTTGTACAGCAGACTGATCCAAAGCTGCTTTCAAACAATACATAGTCAGTAGTCAGAGATGAACTCCATGAGGACTCTGACTTTCAAACAATACATAGTCTGTAGTCAGAGATGAACTCCATGAGGACTCTGACTTTCAAACAATACATAGTCTGTAGTCAGAGATGAACTCCATGAGGACTCTGACTTTCAAACAATACATAGTCTGTAGTCAGAGATGAACTCCATGAGGACTCTGACTTTCAAACAATACATAGTCAGTAGTCAGAGATGAACTCCATGAGGACTCTGACTTTCAAACAATACATAGTCAGTAGTCAGAGATGAACTCCATGAGGACTCTGACTTTCAAACAATACATAGTCTGTAGTCAGAGATGAACTCCATGAGGACTCTGACTTTCAAACAATACATAGTCTGTAGTCAGAGATGAACTCCATGAGGACTCTGACTTTCAAACAATACATAGTCTGTAGTCAGAGATGAACTCCATGAGGACTCTGACTTTCAAACAATACATAGTCAGTAGTCAGAGATGAACTCCATGAGGACTCTGACTTTCAAACAATACATAGTCAGTAGTCAGAGATGAACTCCATGAGGACTCTGACTTTCAAACAATACATAGTCTGTAGTCAGAGATGAACTCCATGAGGACTCTGACTTTCAAACAATACATAGTCAGTAGTCAGAGATGAACTCCATGAGGACTCTGACTTTCAAACAATACATAGTCTGTAGTCAGAGATGAACTCCATGAGGACTCTGACTTTCAAACAATACATAGTCTGTAGTCAGAGATGAACTCCATGAGGACTCTGACTTTCAAACAATACATAGTCTGTAGTCAGAGATGAACTCCATGAGGACTCTGACTTTCAAACAATACATAGTCAGTAGTCAGAGATGAACTCCATGAGGACTCTGACTTTCAAACAATACATAGTCTGTAGTCAGAGATGAACTCCATGAGGACTCTGACTTTCAAACAATACATAGTCTGTAGTCAGAGATGAACTCCATGAGGACTCTGACTTTCAAACAATACATAGTCTGTAGTCAGAGATGAACTCCATGAGGACTCTGACTTTCAAACAATACATAGTCAGTAGTCAGAGATGAACTCCATGAGGACTCTGACTTTCAAACAATACATAGTCAGTAGTCAGAGATGAACTCCATGAGGACTCTGACTTTCAAACAATACATAGTCAGTAGTCAGAGATGAACTCCATGAGGACTCTGACTTTCAAACAATACATAGTCTGTAGTCAGAGATGAACTCCATGAGGACTCTGACTTTCAAACAATACATAGTCAGTAGTCAGAGATGAACTCCATGAGGACTCTGACTTTCAAACAATACATAGTCAGTAGTCAGAGATGAACTCCATGAGGACTCTGACTTTCAAACAATACATAGTCAGTAGTCAGAGATGAACTCCATGAGGACTCTGACTTTCAAACAATACATAGTCAGTAGTCAGAGATGAACTCCATGAGGACTCTGACTTTCAAACAATACATAGTCTGTAGTCAGAGATGAACTCCATGAGGACTCTGACTTTCAAACAATACATAGTCAGTAGTCAGAGATGAACTCCATGAGGACTCTGACTTTCAAACAATACATAGTCTGTAGTCAGAGATGAACTCCATGAGGACTCTGACTTTCAAACAATACATAGTCTGTAGTCAGAGATGAACTCCATGAGGACTCTGACTTTCAAACAATACATAGTCTGTAGTCAGAGATGAACTCCATGAGGACTCTGACTTTCAAACAATACATAGTCAGTAGTCAGAGATGAACTCCATGAGGACTCTGACTTTCAAACAATACATAGTCTGTAGTCAGAGATGAACTCCATGAGGACTCTGACTTTCAAACAATACATAGTCTGTAGTCAGAGATGAACTCCATGAGGACTCTGACTTTCAAACAATACATAGTCTGTAGTCAGAGATGAACTCCATGAGGACTCTGACTTTCAAACAATACATAGTCAGTAGTCAGAGATGAACTCCATGAGGACTCTGACTTTCAAACAATACATAGTCAGTAGTCAGAGATGAACTCCATGAGGACTCTGACTTTCAAACAATACATAGTCTGTAGTCAGAGATGAACTCCATGAGGACTCTGACTTTCAAACAATACATAGTCAGTAGTCAGAGATGAACTCCATGAGGACTCTGACTTTCCAACAATACATAGTCAGTAGTCAGAGATGAACTCCATGAGGACTCTGACTTTCCAACAATACATAGTCAGTAGTCAGAGATGAACTCCATGAGGACTCTGACTTTCAAACAATACATAGTCTGTAGTCAGAGATGAACTCCATGAGGACTCTGACTTTCAAACAATACATAGTCTGTAGTCAGAGATGAACTCCATGAGGACTCTGACTTTCAAACAATACATAGTCTGTAGTCAGAGATGAACTCCATGAGGACTCTGACTTTCAAACAATACATAGTCAGTAGTCAGAGATGAACTCCATGAGGACTCTGACTTTCAAACAATACATAGTCAGTAGTCAGAGATGAACTCCATGAGGACTCTGACTTTCAAACAATACATAGTCAGTAGTCAGAGATGAACTCCATGAGGACTCTGACTTTCAAACAATACATAGTCAGTAGTCAGAGATGAACTCCATGAGGACTCTGACTTTCAAACAATACATAGTCTGTAGTCAGAGATGAACTCCATGAGGACTCTGACTTTCAAACAATACATAGTCAGTAGTCAGAGATGAACTCCATGAGGACTCTGACTTTCCAACAATACATAGTCAGTAGTCAGAGATGAACTCCATGAGGACTCTGACTTTCCAACAATACATAGTCAGTAGTCAGAGATGAACTCCATGAGGACTCTGACTTTCAAACAATACATAGTCTGTAGTCAGAGATGAACTCCATGAGGACTCTGACTTTCCAACAATACATAGTCTGTAGTCAGAGATGAACTCCATGAGGACTCTGACTTTCAAACAATACATAGTCTGTAGTCAGAGATGAACTCCATGAGGACTCTGACTTTCAAACAATACATAGTCAGTAGTCAGAGATGAACTCCATGAGGACTCTGACTTTCAAACAATACATAGTCTGTAGTCAGAGATGAACTCCATGAGGACTCTGACTTTCAAACAATACATAGTCAGTAGTCAGAGATGAACTCCATGAGGACTCTGACTTTCAAACAATACATAGTCAGTAGTCAGAGATGAACTCCATGAGGACTCTGACTTTCAAACAATACATAGTCTGTAGTCAGAGATGAACTCCATGAGGACTCTGACTTTCCAACAATACATAGTCAGTAGTCAGAGATGAACTCCATGAGGACTCTGACTTTCAAACAATACATAGTCAGTAGTCAGAGATGAACTCCATGAGGACTCTGACTTTCAAACAATACATAGTCAGTAGTCAGAGATGAACTCCATGAGGACTCTGACTTTCAAACAATACATAGTCTGTAGTCAGAGATGAACTCCATGAGGACTCTGACTTTCAAACAATACATAGTCAGTAGTCAGAGATGAGCTCCTGTCTAGTCTCTCCCATGAGCTCCATGAGGACTCTGAGAGTCACTTCTCTCTTCATCACTGCAGAGGCACTTGGGTCCTCCAGTTAGAGTTGATAGAATAATAATAAATAAACCAGAGATGGACGGGACAGACAATTTAAGTATGAACAAAGAGCCAATCACAGCCCTTCAATCAGAAATGTCACGTATCTTCATAATATGAATGTAAATATTAATACTATTATTACTAATATGAATATTAATGTACAGTAATATGAATGTTAATATTATTCAAATATTGTGTCACTGGTGCGTTTATAAGATGACATACTGGGAGCGGCAGGAAAAAAGAAGAAAAAAAACGTCCAGCTCTGTGTGAGCGCACTTAGAAATGTTTTGCAGCGCTTCTTTGAAGGCTAATAAAATCAAAAGCGGGCCATTCATTGTCTTTACCAGAGCATAAAAAGTGCAGATGGCCTTAAAACTTCACAACAGTCAGGCACCACATGTACGTGCCCAAAATAAAGACTGGACATAAAAAGAAATTCCATGGGAGCAGAAACATAGGAGGAAACGGGATTAAAACCCGATGCTAACCACCCATTGAAAATACATGGGTACGGCTAGTAGCTACTAGTAGCAAACAGATAGACTTACCAAACGGGTGAGTAAAAAGTGTAGATGGCCTTAAAACTTCACAACAGTCAGGCACCACATGTACGTAAGTGACCAAAATAAAGACTGGACATAAAAATAAATTCAACGGGAGCAGTTCACCCGCACTTCACGCTTGGGTTTGCCAGCTCTGTCCAGAGGTTTCCCAACTTACCACCAGATGGTGATCAACTTACCACCAGATGGTGATCAACTTACCACCAGATGGTGATCAACTTACCACCAGATGGTGATCAACTTACCACCAGATGGTGATCAGTTGGCAGTCCAGCCCTTCTCTTCAAAACATACACCTCACATCAGCTGACACCATTACAAAATAAATGATAAATGGGTTGTACTTGTATAGCACTTTTCTACCTTCAAGGTACTCAAAGCGCTTTGACACTACTTCCACATTCACACACTGATGGAGGGAGCTGCCATGCAAGGCGCTAACCAGCACCCATCAGGAGCAAGGGTGAAGTGTCTTGCTCAGGACACAACGGACGTGACGAGGTTGGTACTAGGTGGGAATTGAACCAGGGACCCTCGGGTTGCGCACAGCCGCTCTACCACTGCGCCACACCGTCCCTCCATCATTGATCTTTGGCCTAGGATGTTCTAGTACACCTAGGAGCATCCTTACCTCTCAACATGGTGTTTGTTAGCTCAAGTCCATGAACTGATTTACGTGGGAACTTGAAAAACTTATTGGGGTGTTACCATTTAGTGCTCAAATGTAGGGAATATGTACTGTACTGTACATGTATGTACTGTACATGTATGTACTGTACTGTACATGTATGTACTGTACTGTACTGTACATGTATGTACTGTACTGTACATGTATGTACTGTACTGCACTGTACTGTACATGTATGTACTGTACTGTACATGTATGTACTGTACTGTACTGTACATGTATGTACTGTACTGTACATGTATGTACTGTACTGTACTGTACTGTACATGTATGTACTGTAGTGTACATGTATGTACTGTACATGTATGTACTGTACTGTACTGTACTGTACATGTATGTACTGTACTGTGCAATCTACTAATACAAGTCTCAATCAATCAATCAATCAATCCTTGCATTACCATTGCAGTGAAAGGTGAGGCGTGGAAGTGTGCAGCACACCTCCTCAAGCCTGCAAGCCAACCCTTGAGCGGTAGAAAATGGATGGATGGCATTAAAACATTTCAAATGGAAAGTTAGGTGATGACATCATGGCCTGATTGATTGATTGATTGATACTTGTATTAGTAGATTGCACAGTACAGTACATATTCCCTACAATTGACCACTAAATGTTTAAGTCGGGGTCCACCTTCATCAATTCATGGTACAGCCTATTAGGTGATGACATCATGGCCTATTAGGTGATGACATCATGGCCAGTTAGGTGATGACATCATGGCCAGTTAGGTGATGACATCATGGCCTATTAGGTGATGACATCATGGCCAGTTAGGTGATGACATCATGGCCAGTTAGGTGATGACATCATGGCCTATTAGGTGATGACATCATGGCCTATTAGGTGATGACATCATGGCCAGTTAGGTGATGACATCATGGCCTATTAGGTGATGACATCATGGCCAGTTAGGTGATGACATCATGGCCAGTTAGGTGATGACATCATGGCCAGTTAGGTGATGACATCATGGCCAATTAGGTGATGACATCATGGCCAATTAGGTGATGACATCATGGCCAATTAGGTGATGACATCATGGCCAATTAGGTGATGACATCATGGCCAGTTAGGTGATGACATCATGGCCAGTTAGGTGATGACATCATGGCCAGTTAGGTGATGACATCATGGCCAGTTAGGTGATGACATCATGGCCAATTAGGTGATGACATCATGGCCAATTAGGTGATGACATCATGGCCAGTTAGGTGATGACATCATGGCCAATTAGGTGATGACATCATGGCCAATTAGGTGATGACATCATGGCCAATTAGGTGATGACATCATGGCCAATTAGGTGATGACATCATGGCCAATTAGGTGATGACATCATGGCCAGTTAGGTGATGACATCATGGCCAATTAGGTGATGACATCATGGCCAATTAGGTGATGACATCATGGCCAATTAGGTGATGACATCATGGCCAATTAGGTGATGACATCATGGCCAGTTAGGTGATGACATCATGGCCTGTTAGGTGATGACATCATGGCCTGTTAGGTGATGACATCATGGCCAGTTAGGTGATGACATCATGGCCAGTTAGGTGATGACATCATGGCCAGTTAGGTGATGACATCATGGCGAGTTAGGTGATGACATCATGGCCAGTTAGGTGATGACATCATGGCCTGTTAGGTGATGACATCATGGCCAGTTAGGTGATGACATCATGGCCAGTTAGGTGA